>NC_081252.1:52792772-52847772 GCF_030490865.1 Poecile atricapillus
CATCCATCCATCCATCCATCCATCCATCCATCCATCCATCCCTATGAATATATGTGTGTGTATATATATGGATATGTATATATTTATATCACAAGCTCTTTTTTCTCAGCAATGTTACTGACATATCTGTGCCAGGGCTCCGAAGGGAGGGAAGCCGGGACAGCAGGGGGCTCGGCTTGGGCCCGGGCTGCCCGCTCTCCTCCGGCACAACTGCGGCCATCGGGAGGTTTTGCACGTCGCTCCCCACTTTCGAGGATACCCCAACTTTGACACCAAAGGCAGTCAAGCGAGCTACTCGCCTTGTGCAGCGAGTTCGCAGCTGACGATCTTTGTTTTAAACCCCTGCTGATGTTCTTGCTCCCAATACTCCCACATCGGACAAAAATATCTGCATTTTCACCCAAACGAGAGCAATTACTAAGGAAACGGGCCTCTCGCTCCTTGCATTTTCCTTCTGGTCCATTTGAAAACGGATCCATCAGCGGGTACCAGGCGTTTAAGGGAGAATTTCTTAAAGGGCATGTGGGACGGCAACAAAAGGCTGCCATTCACAGGAGAAGTCAAAGGCACTAAATGGGGACATCAAAAGGAATTCGGATCCAATCGAAAAATAAAAGAATCTGATTTCTTTTCTTATCTGAAACACGCAGATGAAAAGCCCCTAAAGCAAACAGCCAAAGAAAGCGATGTTTTTTAAAAACAGCAAGAAAGGGGGAGAAAGGGGGAAAAAAATAAAGAAACAATCTCATGAATGCATTTCTTCGGACTTTAAATGAGATGAATGACAACATAATATCAACAGCTTCTACACGACAAACCTCATTAGACTAATGTCTTTCACTGCCTCAGTTTTACGCCTTAAACTATTCCGGGACAGAGCAATGACTATTGCTAACAGCAGAATAATCCGGAACGACCCTTTCTCTAGGTGAAGAGGCGGAGGGAGCGCAGGCAGCGCTCCGGAGCTGCGGGTAGAGGTTGCGCCGCGGGGCTCCGAGCGGCGGGCAGGGGCACGGGTGTGGAGTGTGTGTGTGCCGCCTGTCACCCACGGCATCTCCCGCTGCTCTCCTCACTTTTAAACAACTAGTTTTGATTATTGTTTTTAACTGCGTAGAGTAGAGGAGTGGACATCGTTGCTGGAAGAGGCACCTGCTCGAAATTTAAATATGCGAAGGAAAAAGGGAGATTTAACTGTGACCGAAAGAAACACTAATGGAAGGAGAAAGATCCGTTGTTGGAGGAGGATTCTGGGTCTCGCCTTAGTTGTTTTCCCTCCGTTTGGCCGGGGAAAACGGGTGGCTTTCCCCCCTTCTGGCCTCCTCATGTCTCCCGCTACTAAAAACCGTGCTGGAAATTCTCTGGTGTGCTTTCGGCTCGCCCTGCTCTGGCTGCCTAGACCAGAACCCGCCCCGCCGCCAGCGAGGAGGGGACCGGGCTCAGAGGCCGGGGAGTCCCGGACCAGGGGACGGGGCCCTTCGGGAGGGGCTCCCGGGGCAGCCGAGGGGGAAAAGGCCGAGCAGTGGTCGAGGAAAACTTTCCGCGGAGAGAGGCCCCCTCCCCCGTGCTCCTTGCCCGGATAAAGCCCTTCCTGACAGGGGAGGGAAGGGGCAGGCTACAGGGCAGGGGCTTCCCTTTGGTCTCAGTGTGTGTTCTGTAAAGTTGTGACAGATTATTAGTAAAGGGAGGGGTTTCACAGTTTGATGAAGATATAACACACTCTGGACTATCCATCCTCCGGGCCCATTCATCAGCAGCAGAAGCACGGCGATGGGGGGAGAGAATCTCTATCCCTCTCCCCCACAGCAATTCATCACCGCGGCTGAATCGGGGAGTCTTGTCCTTCCTCGACCCGCTCCCTGGCCGCCCTCCTGGGATGCCTGTTGGGTCAGCTCCGTCCCAGAGCAGTCTCTGTGAGGGGCCAGGGCTGCTCGGCTGTCTCTCCATGGCAGGGGAGGGCCGGCCGTCACCGTGGCCGCAGGACTGGCGCCCCTGGATCGCGGAGCACGGGCACGCACGGGAGTCCCGAAGTCCCTCTCGCCCCAACCGAGGGGGAGATCTCCCTGCTGCAGGGTAGAGGAAAGCTGAGAAACTGCGTACGGGAATCGCGAGAGACGGAAAGGGACAGACGAATAAACATATAGATAGATACGGACGGGGCGAGGATACTCCTATGGCAGTCTTTTGTTTGGGAGTGAGTGATCCTCATTGTCTGTCGACGTGGAGAAGGGAGGAAATTAATTGCAACCAATTAATAATTAATCCCGTTTAAACAGCTTTATTATCACCCACGAACGAGAGGGAATTGGTCTGATAACCCCCCGAAGACCGAATGTCAAGTTTAACCAAATAGTTATTGCTTTATCAAACAGAGTCTGCAAATAAATTAATCAAAAGCAAATATGTTCTTTGTGCGGCTCGTTTGCCGGTAATGGATGGATATGAAGATTTGCCGATATTATTGTCTGTCATTCAATCTAACAAAGTGAACATTTATTGCATATATATTAAAAATTATCCTTTAATCGAGTGGGGCTGGGGTTGCAGTTATTGGAGTCTTCCCAGAGGTGAAGTCCCCTTGGATAGGAGAAGGGAGGGCTGCTCTTCGCCTCCCGTGCGATTCCCTTCGGAACAAGTTTCAAAATTGCTTTAATCCACCGCTAAATTGAGCTGTTTTACTAACTGTCCACGATATCATAAACAGTTTGAGGAGCTAATGGACGAGATGTTATAAAAATAGTGGACGTAAAGCACAGAAGAGGCGATATATTCGCCCTGGAGTGGTGGCCGGAGACCCAGCCACGGCAGACAAGCCCTCTTTGTCTCCCCCTTGCTTACATCATTTTCTAATTAGGCATAAAATTGTCTTCATACACTGGTATCGCTGGCTTCATAAACATAACCATTATGGTTCATAAAGACCCCATTGTGGGGAGCCCCTCTCAAAATAGAAAAGGATCTGGAGAGGCCCAAAGAAAAAAACATGCCCTTTGTTTTCTCTTTTGAGAAGACGGATGGGTAATGTCACGCAGAAGATTACTTTAGACTATTACATTGTCAGAAAGGAAGAATTTCCCTATTAATAAAGGGAGTATAGGGTAGTGATGGAGCTGGAAGCTGGAGGCTGGCGAGGCGCGGTACCGTGTGCGGGATGCGCGGGGACGGCGGGACGCCGCACGGGAACGGCACGGCACGGTCCGTGGGAGCCGTGGCATCCTCCCCGTGGCATTTCCGGGAGCGGGGCCGGCCGTGGCTTGGTGCCACGCACCCGCGGACCTGCGGGCAGCCCCGGCCTCGGCGCCGGGATAACTGGATGGAGATGGATGGAGCCGCCTATCGCCCCCGACGCGGTGTCAGCCCCCGGACAATTACTGTCTCCAGAGGGATGGACAGACTGACTGACACTGACCTCTGCCCACGAGCCCACTGGCGGCCCCGAGGAACTTATGTGCAATTTGCTGGATTTCGTTTACAATAACCCGACTTGACATAAATAACTCTCCATGCTGTGTCTACGCCCGCCTGACCTCCTGAACCAGCGCGGAAACACTACCGTATTGATCAGGGGCGCGGGGGTTTTTTTGCTGCTTTTTTTTTTGCTTTTTTTTTTTCTTTTCTGTTTGGTCCGTGCAAACCCGCTCCCTCCGTCCCGAGGTCCGTGCGCTCCCCCGGGCCGGACGGGCCCGGTCCCCGCGCGGGGGCGGCAGCGGGGCCCCGTCGGTTCTCCGCGCAGTGCTGAACCGAGACTTCCTGAACCAGCACAGTGGTCCTGTTTCCTCGGACCCTGCTTTGACTTGAGGATGCTTTCCTAACAAAAACCGCAGGAGTTCAATTTCATGTCGCGACAGCTATTGGCGAGTCGTGACGCCCGGTGAGGGTCGACAGGAGGGCATGGGCTGCCCGAAAGCCTCCGCTCCTTTCCTCTCTCCCATCCTTCCCCGCACCAGCTCAGAGCCAGACCTTTGTTTCGGCCCCTGTTGGCAGCTCCGCGGGGCTTGCAGAGATGGACGGAGGAAAAAGAAATAATAAGGAACGAAAGCAGAGGGAGAGAGGGGGAACTCTGCGGCAGAAGCCTTGCGGAGTGAGGCTGGTGTTATCCATTTAGTGTGACATATGGAAATCTCCCGGTGGGGCCACAATTAAAGGAGCCGGCCCTGCGTCCTTTATTCCCCGCTAACTTTTGTGTTAAATGTTAACAACCTGGCGCTATCCATTCTGGCTCTATTACCAAGTGAATGTTGACTCCAAGGCTGCTTTCCTTTCTGCCTATTCTAGGGCTGCCTCCCACGCAGATTTATGTATTTTTGATATTAAATTCTTTCTAACATTACGCCTGCTCTCTTGTTGACTTTCATTGACCCTTGCCCTTGTCCCCATACTTTTCCATATTTAATACATGAACATTTTTTGCCAGTGCCCTCCCCTCTTTGTTACCTCCCGGTTGACTGCCGTCCCTAATGGCATGTGCTGTTTGCTCTGTTGTTGAACTTGGTAGGGTCACATAGTCTTGTGCTGTGATATCCTCTGCATGTCCAGCCCTGCCATTCTGGGGAGGTGCCTTGTGGAACAAGCCTTTTTTACCCTAGCTACCGGCTTCCTAATGACTTAAGCAAACACCTTCGCTAATGATCCCCCAGGCTCCCTACTCCCCTCGGGGTTTTGTTTAGCTGAACTCCTAGTGCTCTGCCTGTCCCACTGGTAGCTTGGCCTCTCTGACCTGAGACATCGCAGCTCTTCTCCTTGGAGCGGGCTGCCTTGTCCAGCTCTGCCTGGGCCAAAGGCCAGGATCATGGGAGCATTGGATGCCACCAGCTGCTTGAGGTGACACCGAATTACAAAGAAGAACCGCCAAAGGAAACTTCGGCTCACACAGGCAAATGAATGTGTTCATTTATCTCCTCTGACTCCGCGGTTCGCGTCGTGCCTCGGCCCTACGGCTTGGCTGGGGGAGCAGCTAAACGTCCTTCCCAAGAAAGATTGTCTCACTTCTCCTAGGCCGGTCTGTTCAGTATCATTATGTGACCGGTTTTCAGAATTGAAGTTGCCTGGTGTTTTGATTCTTCCCTGCCTGTGCATTTGTGCCCTGGAGGTCCCTTCAAAATGGATGCTAATTGTTGGGGCTGCACACTGCTGCCTGCTAAAATGCCCCAGAGCTCCCAGGCCCTGCTCCTCAATGGCTTAATTGACAAGGACTTGTCTGTATTTAGGAGCAGCTGGTCCAAAGCATTGGCACATCAGTGCAATCTTAACACAGCATCCCTAGCCTGGAGGAGTATGAGGGTAAACGTGGTTAAAATGAAGGAAGATTTATAGTCGGCCCCCTTGGGTAATGCGACAGAAGACAGCTACCAAGATTTTCCCTAGTAGGGGTTTCATTCATCAGCTTCCCAGTCTTGGTAACGTGTCTAGGAGCCACGTTCCAGCTATTATTAATAATAGGAGGTGGCCATTTAGCACAATTAGGCAGGTGACAGTATTCCGCAATAATGCGTAGCCCTAAACGAGACGGGGAGCCGCTAACAAACAGCTCCGTGGCCGGTCAGCGCCTGAGCTTTGCGCCACAGCCCTTTCCCGAGTGGAGCTGGGCTGGTCCAGAGGGCAGCGAGCTCTCACCCACCTGCAAGGACCCCAGCTCGCAGCTCCATGTGTTGCCAGTTAAATCCTGGCAGGCAGCACTTTACTCACCTTCTACTAGGAAGGCTGGGAAAGAGCATCTCCTGCAGAGCTGCTCCCACTAAACCCTGCGTTAAACCCTCTGAAGTCACACACCAGGTTTAAAAATCATCTTCCAGCGTGTGTCTGAATTTTAAATTAAGGCTCTCTTTAATTGCGGAGGAAATATATATATACATATTTTTTCCCCCTCTCTCTCTTTATACATGAGCTTCCTGTTTATAGGATTTAAATTTACATGATTTCTAAACGGGAGCCGCTGGGTTTATTTACTGCACAGGGTTATTCAGCGTTTTACAAAGAAGGTTTATGGAGTGGCTTAAAAATAAGGGTTTTTTTGTTGTTGTTGTTTTGCAATGTGTGGGAAATACTTTTATGTTCACAGAGCTCACCCCATGAATAGGGATAATAGGTTTGGGATCCTCATTGAAATTTGAAGTTTTTAAACAGAAATTCCCTAACTTTTGCTCGTTTTCTCAACTTTTTTCGTAGGAACAATGCCAACATTGAAGCCCTCGGTTGGAGTCTGCACAGTTGGAGATCTTTGGTGCCATTTTAGACATCTTTGGATTTCATCAATCAAACTGACTGCAATTTTCCATAAAAACCCTGAATTTGGGTCAGAAAGTGGGCAAAGCAGATAAAGATCGTTCGAGCTGTCTTATAAGATGATAAATAGATATCCTTTCAGTCCAACAATGCAAGAAGTGCAGTTTTGTAATTCACTTCCATTGGTTTTGAATGCAGTGAGTCGAAACAATTTATACATGTTTTCCCATGGTTAGAAGGTGTCTTTACATACTTGTCAATAGTAGCTTGACCTTTTTCCCCACTGAGCTACGCAGAAGTGCTTTTTTTCCTCCTTTTTCCAGAATACAGAAATACAGAACAGAGTGGTTTGGGGTTGGCTTTTTTTTTTCCCTTCTTTTTTTTTTCCTCCCTCCCACTTCCTTCCTCTATTTCTTTTAGAGTCTAAATCAATAAGATATTTCATCTTATCCTGAGGTTTAAGCAGATGGTAGATGGTTCACTGCAGTTCCCCGTGCTGCAGAGGAAGTATTTAGCTCTGTGCTGCCATGAGTGAGTGGCCCGAGTGAGGTTTCAGCCAGATCTGTTGGATGTCCTCAGTGTGTTCTTGAACTTTCACTTAACGGGTGAGAAACCCTAAAAGTCTTGGGCGGAGACCTCGCTGGATTCTGCCAAATTGACACAGCAGGTAGAGCCTTGCTGTGTGGCCAAGGGGAGGGTTTCTTCCTCTTGGGTTTCTGTCCGCTCTCTAACTCTTCCAAGTGGAATGTCTTGCGGGTTGAAGTCCAGCCCGTGAGATGCTACACTCACCCGAGCGGGTCTGGAACCCCTCGTGTTGTGTGGGAGGCCCGCGGAGGTGTGGAAACACCTTTTGCATGAGCAGCCCAGGACATCGGTCCGGATGTGTTTCACAAAGTGAGGTGGGAGCATTGACCTGGGCCTGCAGGACAGGGAAACTGAGGCACGAAGCCTCTTTGCCACGACTGGGACCAGGGGTGGCTGGGCACTTGCCGACCCCTGCCTATTGCAACGAAGCAAACCGGAGGACTCTTCTGGGAAGAGGGCAGGAGAGAAGGATATGTATTTAGAAGACTTGAACTCCTCCGCTGAATCAGGAGGTTGGCCCCGCGGGGGCCAGGTCCCCACGCTCCTCCGGAGCCCAGCCTGCCCGGTCCACGGGACAGCCTGCCGCTAGCTGGCCTCCCTCCCGGGCAGAGGAAAGTAGTGGAAGGACTAAGACAGGAGATAAGGCTTTTGCTTTTCCTCCCCTTGCCTTGAACACGACAGCCCTGCTAAGTGCTGAACACTACCCGCTAATGGATAATGACCTGCGGTGTGCAGCTGCCTCCTGCTCTTCAGATAAAGGCTGCTTTTACTATTAATTGCATTTGTAACATGAGCGCAGTAGGTTCACAACCAAAACGATCCAGAAGCAGCAGCATCCACGTTGCGACGGGCAAAGCTGCCTTCACGAAGCATCCGGACCCTTCTGCAGAGCGCAGACGGGATCCACGGCCTCTCGCTGTCCCCTGGGGGAAAGACAGTGGTGGGGGAGGAGGTGGTCCAGCTGCCCGAGAGCATTTCCACCTCTGCAAAGGAGCACGTGGCAAAGAGGCGGGAAAGGGTTAAAGCAGTTTGTGGCCCCTGGTGGTTCCCAGGTCCGTGGGTGAGAAACACAGCCACCCACGCCATGCAGATTTCGGGGCTGCGAACGGTTCCCCTCTCTGAGGCACATCGCGGGTGAAATTCCACCTGAACGAGATAAAAAAAACCCAAAAACCTTTATTGTTGTTGTTTTGTTGTATTTTTTCCCTTTACTTGGGCGAAGCCATATTTGTTTCTCTGCCCTCCTTCTAGCTCTTCTTCGGGGCCGGAGGAGAGAGCTGGAGCCACATCTGCCGTGGGGAGCACCGGGGCTCAGGCAGGCCGTGTGCGAGGCCAGGGGTGGGCTGGCAGCTGTGCGGGCAGGGCCCCCAGGCAGCCTCCCGCACCCGCAAAGTGGCTGCGGGACTTTTTGGGACACATGAAAGAGGAAGAGCACACGCCTCCGGACTTGGCCTGCTTTAAAAATGACTCCATGTGTTTATAACTCCACAGCAGGGGCTTAGCAAGTGACACGCGGCTGTAGCTACTCAAGATTTTGGGGGCAAGCCGCTCATATTCAAGTTGCAGTTATAAGTAGCGAGATAAAACAATTTGGTCCTAAGGAAGCCTTTCAGCGCCTGCGAAACGTCAAAAGCCACGCTAGAAACAGATAATCGGATTTCTCCCTCGCCTCTTATTTGCTGTATCCCTAAGCCAAGAGGGACCACGGTGTCGCTGTCCGGGCCGCTCCCGGCCGCGGGCGCGCAGGGGCTGGGCCGGGGCCTGAGCCATCCCCGCCGCAGCACGCTTCCCTCTCCGTGGATTCTGCTTTCTCAGGGTTTTAGTGTGATGTTTTTTGGGGTTTTTTTGTTTGTTTGTTTTTTCCTGATTTCATATTTTGTCTTCGTTCTTTTAAATTCCCCTTTCTTCAGTCTGTCAGGCAAATATTTACGGACGTTCTTGAAGCTAAAACGGACCCTAGAAATATCTGCTGTGGCCTTTTCTTCTGTCAGTGACTATCTCTTCAGCTGCTGCCACTGGGCGCCTCCCGAGCCGGAAGGGAAGGGGATGGCAGAACTTCTCCGAGGGGAGACCTCGGATGTTTTCACACGACGAGCGCGGCTCACGCACCTGCTGAGCGGGGCGGGGGCGGGCGGGCATTGGCGGAGCTGGCTCATTTGGCCCCGAAGGGAAATCAATAATCTTTCGAATCTCATTCCCAGGCACTGGCTCCAGCCGGTTAACGATTCAGCCGGGGACCCTCTTAGCAGCAGATGACTTACCCAGGATGATAAATATACAGCTGCATTATTTTTCAGTCGACCTGGCTTGTAGGGACGGAAATAACTCTCCTGTTTCTCTACTGTTTAGATGCCCTCCCTTCTGCCTGTCTGAGGGGGAGAATCCCTCTTTCCTTTCCTTTTTCCCTGGGCGGGCCGGTGTAGCAGACGCTCTGCCGGGGCAGGACGTCGCTAGCGGCCGACGGGGGCCCGGGATGAAGCAGAGCTTTGTCCCGGTGCCCCTGTGCTGCTTTGGCGAGGACGGATGTGCACGGCCCTGCAGAGACGCGGAGCCGGAGCAGCCCTGGAGGGGCCGGCCGGGCGGGGAAGCGCGGCGGAGCCGGGGACTGGGGGTTGGAGGCAGGAGCCCTCGGCCGGGGCAGGCGGTGCCACTCACGCCGGCGGGGGGCTCGCAACTCGTTGCAGCCCCTCTCCCCAGTCTCTCAAAGCCCCTTTCAGCCGCTCTGCGGGCTCCTCACCGGAGGAGGCTGAAGCTACATAAAAGCGCATTATGAAAATTATAATATCGGGCCCAGAGCATGTCCGCGAAGGCAGCTCGGCAGCTTTCACGCATTGAGCCCCTGTTCAGCTGGACTGAGCTGTAAAATATCCATTTGAATTCGATGCCTGAATGGAGCAGCAGCAAGAACAACAAGGACCGGGGCAACAGAGCTCCCTTTATCCCCCCCTGTGACTTTCCCCTTCTTGGCCATTCCTTTCCTATTGCACCTTTCTTGCTTATGGGCAAATTCAACGCCTTTTTTCCTCTTTTCTTCTTTCTTTTGCCTGAGCGGGAAGGGGGGAAGGGGGGACGTGTGCGGGAAAGGCCCTGTGCCCTTCCCTGACTCCCTCCCCGTAGTACGCTCCGCGAAGCCGGTGGCTCGTCTGGTTGCAGTGCCGGAGGGGGAAGAAGGGGGAGAAGTACCAGGCACGCCCTGCCAGGCAGAGCCGAGCTCCCCGCGGCACTCAGCTTCACACGGTGTAAAGAAGCCTCTTTTTCCAC
Organism: Poecile atricapillus; assembly: GCF_030490865.1. Taxonomy (NCBI): domain Eukaryota; kingdom Metazoa; phylum Chordata; class Aves; order Passeriformes; family Paridae; genus Poecile; species Poecile atricapillus. The sequence goes on from NC_081252.1 coordinate 52,802,838, forward strand.
CCCGGAGAGCGGCCCACTCTGCCTCGGCTTAGCACGGCCCCACACCCTGCGACGGTGCCGCTGCTGAGACCGATGCGAAAGAGTCTTTGGCTCCACGAGCCCCAAGGAGCCGGGGATGGGGAGCCACGGGGGGAGCGGGGGACGGATTTGGCAGTTATGATCTATGGAGGCAGATGAGCCGACCTGCTATTCAAAATACTGCCCATTGTGTTGGTAATGGTCCGTTTATGACTGGAAAAAATCCTTTAATATTAATAGAGCCTTTTAAGGCGGCGGTTTCCTGGGTGCTGGGCAGGAGGGCGAGCAGCGCAGGTGTTGGGGCAACCTGTGCAGGCGGTGGCCCGGCCTCGGCTCCCGGCGCAGGCAGCGAGCAGGTGCTGGCGGGACGCGCACCCTCTGCACCCGGGCGAACAAAGGCTCGGCTCGCCCGGGGTCTGCGAGCATGAAGAATTGTTTAATTTCAGGGGAAAGTGAAAGGCTCTGCTTCTGCCGGGACGTGACATTTCCTGTGGTGAAGCCTGCATTGGCTGCTAATAGAGATCTAATTGATGGGTGAAGTCCCATTTCCGCGCTTTCTCCTTTATTGCTCCATCCAGTCTGTTGCAAAATATAACCTTAATCTGATTTAGCAATTCCTCCAGGATTTGGTGCAAGCTTACAACACAGGAAAAAATCGTTATTAAAAAAGTTAAAATACAGACTTGGATTCGGTGCTTTGCCTTTTTTATATATATATTATTATTATTTTGTTTGGTTAGTTCTTTCTTTTTTCTCTTCCTTTTTTTTAGACCCAACCCCACCCAGACTCTCGGCAATTTGACACGTTCCTGTTCGGTAATCACTCCGGGTTTTATGACTATTAATATCAGAAGGGATCGGCGATAATGCAGATGTCCCTCTTTGTTTTAAATGCAGATATCAGCAATTTGCAGCCCGGTTTCCGAGCGCGGCTCCGGGCGCGGACCGAAGCGCAGCCCTGGCGGAGCGGCGCATCACCACCCGGGGAGCGGGAGCAAGAGGGGCAAGGCACCGACAAGTTTGGCGATTGACGTCCTCAGAATAAACAACATAAGGATAAATAACAATCAGCACCGTTTTGCTGGAGCTCATTCCTCTTTCTCTCCCAGGGGATAAAATAATTCTTTTATTTTAAAAAGGCTGGCACGGGACCCAGTGGCAGCCGGCCCATTCTCTCCCTGCCTGCAGGGATGTGCACGGGGCTGTTCGCCTCCCGTGACTGCAGACCAGCAGAGGGGCCAGGGCAGACCTCATCGCTCCGGCTTTACACCTGCGGGCAGTTTGATGGCTCCGGGGGGCTGCTGGGTGTCCCCCGGGGCCAACAGCACGGCCGGAGTGTGAAGGGGGTCCACAAGCCACCGTCAGGAGGGGACGCCCGGCCCAGCTCACGTGTGAAAGCAGCGGGCAGGGCATAGATACCCCTTTTAATCGATTTAATAGTTTCTTTGCCTTTTTGCCTTTTTCTTCTATTTTTTTTTTTTTTTTTTTTTTTTTTTTTTTTTTAAATCCGCGCTATTTGAGATAGAGAGGAGTGTACAGGCATTCTGGACCTATACAAACTCTCTTCAGTCCCCCTCGATAGGTTTAATGAGGCGGAACACGATGAAGGGGATTTGAACCGGTCTAAATGATTGATGAAGCCTGGGGCAAGGCTGAGCTTTTTCCGGATAAAGCCCCATACATCCCGTTATAATGGCTGGATAGTGGCAGGGCCGGGCTCCTTCAAAAGCCGTGGCCCAAGCGCATTGAGAGGAAACAGGGAGGGAAGGTGCTCTGTTGTTACCTAATCAGCCAATGCACTGAGCCACCAGCCGCCTGAGGCAGGAGTGCGCTGCCGGGGAGGTGAGGAGGGTGAAAGGGGCATTCCTGACACACTCACAGGCGCGCACACACACCCCCATACACACACACCCACACCCACACAGACACCCCCCCATACACACACACACACACCCACACACCCACCCATACACACACACACCCACACACCCACAGACACCCCCCCATACACACACACACACACCCACACACACCCATACACACCCACACACACCCATACACACCCACACACACCCATACACACACCCAGCCATACACACACCCCCATACCCACACACCCACAGCCCCCCCCCCCCCCCCCACCCATACACATAGGAGCCAGAAGGGCATTCCTGGCACACTCACAGGTGGGCACACTCACACACACAGAAGCACACACGCACCCTCACTCCCCCGTGGAGCCCTGCCAGCCCCAGCCCATGCAGTCGCCTGCCAGAGCAGCCCAGGACTTGGCCTGGCTCGGCCCACAACTTAAAGGTTATGAGCCCACAAGTGTGGGGATAGGGGTCTGCCCTTTAAGACAGAGTAGTCTCAATGTGCCCCAGACCAAGGCTTTCGTGGTGGAGATGGTGCCCATTGCAACAAAATCCCTCTCTGGTGTGGTGGCACACATGTAATGCCTGCAGCACACACACCCCCAAAACACACATATGTGAGCAGGAGAGAAGTGAGCCAACAGCTGTGGACGCTGCAATAGTATTCGGCAAGTAGATTAAATAAAGGATGTTAAAATGTCTGCTGTCTTCAAAGTTCCAAATGGAAGGGTGGAAGAGGGCCTACAGATTTGGTGTCATATTCCATGGAGTTTTGAGGTCCCCAAGGCTTCCCAGCTGAGCTGGCCACTCTTTTTTTGGCAGGGAGAAATATAAGCCAAGCCCTGATCCCAGAGAATGTAAACGTTGTGGAGGTCATCCACTGTGGTCCTAGTAGGATGGTGGTGGTGGTGGAAAGCCATTCCTGCTGACAGGGCAAAAAACTGGGTCCTGGATCCAGCAAGCAAGGAGAGAGTGTCCTGTTATTGTGGCATGCTTAGCTTTGTGTATAAACCCTCCTCAGGTTTATTTTTTTAAATTTTTTTATTTCTTTGATGGCTCCTTTGAGATAAACTAAAACTAGTGCCATGCAAATATTAGATGAAAAAGCTCTGATTTTACAAAGACTGATATGCAAACATATCCTATTGATCATAATTGTCTATATGGAAGAGACTCATTGAGGTCCCACAAAAATAATCAGTTCACTGATTAAAACATGCAAAGTAGTACCTTGAGTATATGTATACAATAACATACATTCTGTATGCCCTAGTATTGTGTAAGTTAGTGGTGGGAAAAATCCCATGTAAAAATGTATCCTCTTAAGGAGTGATCTTCTAAACCTTGTCTGTGCCTTTTACCTTAACAAGCAAACATGGTCTGATTGCAAGGACAAGAACATTTTGAAACCCTGCAGTTAGGGTTCCTGTGATGAATAAAAAAAAATCCTCTACACTATCTTGTAGTTCTCAATAATAGCAAAGTTATAGGAACAGTTTTTCCCCTTTTAATAGTGGTTGAAAACACATAATGAAAAGAGATGGTTTGAATTATTTGTACAGAGGCAGAATTCAATACAGCAACGAGAACAGGTTGTAAGGGGAAAAGGACCACTATTCATTTTTTCACTTCATCTTTGGCTTTGATCATTCACCATTGGGACCAACACCTCAATCCCCAATCAGATAAAATGCTTACTGTAGTCAGCAAAGAGAAAATCTTGTTCACCTTATGAAATCCCACTGATTTCTGAGGAGCTGTTTATACCTGCAGAATGAGCAGATTTAAGAGACACACAAAGTAGGAACCCTTACAGATGTGAACTGAATCCTCCTCATCAGCTGCCTTAGGTTGGGAGTATTCACACCAGTAGTTAGCAGCAAAGGTAAAGAACTAAACAAAACATTTGGACAGAAAACTCCACTAAGTTTTTACCTTTCCTCAGTGCTGGGAAGTTAAGGATGAATAAGAGAAAAACTTTATTACAAAATGTGTATGAAGGGTGAGTCATGATTATTGTTGTCTTGCAAAAGCAATAGTGCTTTGGGAAAAATAAAACAGGACAAAAGAAACCAGTGAGTTAAATGAAATTATTAGTACAGTTCAATTTGTCTCTGGAAACCAAACAGACATTTGGAACAATGAAAAGAGAAACTGCTGGTTGTTTCTTCCTAGATACAAACTCTATTACATCTATCAATTTCCTTTTATCTCTAAATTATCTTGATTTTATTATTAACAAGAACATTACAGCATATTCTATTGTACTCTACATCCAAGGATCTCAGAACATTTTTCAAGTATTAATGAATGAGCAGGTAATGAAAAAAAGCTGTTATTTTGTATTCAGTTACTGGTGACTTCCTGGAGATCATAATGCACATCGAGTTTCAGAGTTTGGCAACATTGTCAGGGTGAGAATTACATATCTACTCCTTTCTGAAGGAAAAAAAATATGCTATGAGATAACAAACAGTGCATAGTTTGACTTGGAAACCAGGACTCAGTAGAATGAAATGAAGATCAGAATACAAGTCTGATGATTGCCAGTCTGATACCCGACACCAGCCAAATCCCTGTCTCCCCCCTACCTAGTTTAGTGCTAATACTAAACTGTCTCTCTTTGCTGGGTCCTTGCAGAAGGAAAACCCAAGTGTCCCACCCTGTTCTGTGACATGTCTCCATTCCCAGAGTCACCACAAAAATTGTTGCAAAGGCACTCTAGAGAATGGGTCAGTTAGTTTTATAGTAATGAGGTTACTCTCCTGACAACTTTAACACCCAATCTTTATGGAATCCATGATTTGGTTAAATTCATCACCTCACATGTGGTGTCTTTGTCCTGAGCACTTCCTTTCTCTCCCAATATGCGAAGTGGAAGAGAAACAGGTTGTGAAAGCCCAGAGAGTTGGTGGCAGTGACCAGCCAGAGGAGTTTCTGCCAGTACAGCATCCATGGGACCACAGCAGAGGCACTGGATAGTGCAAAGGCCTGGAGACTGGCAGTTCCCATTACTTTATGAGATGTTCACAAGAGGTTCAAAAGTCCATCTTCTTCCTGATTCAGTAATTTGACAGGAACTCTTCACAAGTTTCTTCCTTCCACAGGGACTTGATACAAACCAATTAAGTGTAGGCTACTGTGGTATTCTCATTCAAAAAATGTTTCCTACCTCGTCAGTAATAAGAAAACTCCACAGTGATATGAGGTCTTCTTCAGCTTATGTCAACTCCTTTATATGACAGAGTTATCTGTGTATGTCACAGCCAGAATACTCCCCTGATGAAGTGACTGATTTCAGGCTGTCCTCTGGGCTCCCATGCTAGGGCACTTGCTTAGACAAACACATGCGGTAACATACAGCCCAGAGAGTAGGACTGCAGAAGTCTTATTTACTCAGGAATTTAGACAAAAAATATTTGATTTCTCCTGAATAATTCTCCTGATAAATGCATGACACATTTACTTAAAATTTACTTAAAATGCTTAAATTTGGGGGGTTTTGTTTTTTAACAGGGAATATACTAGGTTTCCTGTTTACAGGTGAAATGATCATCAAAGACTGAAGAACATAAAATATTTACAGCTATATTCAAAACAAAGTAGAGAAGAATTCTGCCAGAGTCTTCCAGGCTGGTTACTTTGAGCTAGCTACCTATAGCATACATGTTTTGATCTCACACGTGTGCATCTAAAAAGAAAATGGCTAGTAGTCAGAGAGGCTGAGCTGTCAGTCACCATTAAGTATCTTATTATGGTCTTATTTTTTTGTGGAGGAAATGCCTTATATTTTATTAGAAATCCCATTTTGTTTAGGGTATTTTCTTTGTGGGCAGAATCTCTTTTCTCATCCTGTGCTGCCATATACAAGTATTTGAAAGCGTCCTAGCCCTTTAGATTGCTCCAAAGCAGCAGCACAGGGAGTGAAAAGGAGCGACAAAGATCCGTGGTGCTGCACCCCCACTGGGCCTGGCAGAGGCTCCTCCTGTCAGTGGTCAGTTTTTATGACAGAAGAACAAAGTGCCGAAGCTGCCTGCAGCTTCATTCAGCCCCGCGGTTGCCCAGGCAGGCAGGCCGGCAGGCCAGCAGCCAGAAGCCAGCAGGCAAAATTTAACAGCCACGCTTCAAAACACTGGTAACAGCCATCAATGGATCCATAACTCTGAGCTCTCCAGATATGGGGTCATCTTTCAATACTACCCCACTGTCATATACAACATTTGTCTTGTCCTGCATTCAACTAATTGTGTCAATCTACGGGGTGACTCTATAATACACATATACAATAGCACAATGAAAGCAATAATCTCCTACCCAGTCTCTTTATTTATTTAAGTGCTATTACAAAGTTTCCTGCAGCAAAGAGAAGCTGGGAGGCTACAGCCTATTCCAGCCATGCAACAGCTATCCAGATGAAAGAATGTGCCGACTTAAATAAGTTATATCTTTCTGTGACTTTTTTCTTTTTTCAACCTGACAACATTACCGAGTGGTGTGGAGGGGGTGGGGGAATTAACTTCATTAATATTTTAAAATTTGTACCACAAAAAGAAACAGAAATCCTAATAAACAAAATTTGTGATTCCTAAGTAATTATTTTTCCTTCTGACATTTTTAAAGAGAATATTCACAATTTATATTTATTATAAGTAAAATGCAAATACAAGACATATAAAATAGCTCAAAGCTTTCTCAATTTAATGGGTCTGTGGTTCTAGTTTTTGAAATCCTAATATCATTACGTATCTTTAACATAAATAACATTCATTGTAGCAAAATTACTCCTTCTTAGTTCAAAACTCTGTTCAGACAATTACAATAAAATACTAGATATTGCTGTTCTCAGCATCATTGCATTAATTGCACAAATGACCACATTTGGCTAATGTTCATATGCCTCACAATCAATCAGGATTCATCCTTGCTCTGCTATCATCCCGACACACTGCCAATTCCTCTTTGCAAAGACTGACACCTCTCTTAGGATCAGCCACAAATAGATGTTTTAAGGGTGTCCAAGGCTGGGGTAGTTTGCTGGAATCAAGGTGGCCTCCCAGTCTCTGCAAGTACTTGCAAGTCACTGACAGCTACCTACTCACAGTAACGTCCTTGTACTTAGCACAATGCCTTATTATCATGTGTTTATGACAGAATCTGGTGGATCTGCCAGCAGGGATGGAGCCCTTTCTGCCCCAGTGCTGTCCCAAGACAGACAGAAGTAACTCACCTGAGATCACTGCACTGAACTGTCTCTCCCGAGTACTGTCTGTCCAACAAACAGTCCAGCCTTATCCAACTTCCAGTGAATACAGAGTGGAAAGCCAGATGAAGAGAAGTCTTCTCCTATAAGCAGATGATCTGATGAAGTAACAAGGGAAACATGTAGCAGAAAGCTGGATATATCACAAAATAAACCAAATATTCTGGGATGGAAAGTTTTCTGATCAGCATATATTTGACTAGTGTTGTGAAAGATAACTTTTAAGGAGTTCTTCAAATAATCTGGTGACTAGAAAAAAATACTTTCTGTCTGAGAAACAGGAAAATGCCTCTAATTATGTTCTGGATAAGTAATGAAAAAGGAATGAGTCAAAATGACAAATGTACATCTTCAATAATGCATAACCACAATGATTTACAATACTGAGGGAAGAAGAATGAACATGTTAACATGTGCCCTCCTCCATATTCTAGACATAACAAAAAGCCAAAAGGTGCTCCGCCAAAGACATTCACAGTCACAAAATCACAGAATCTTAGAATTACTGGTTTGGGTTTGAAGGACCTTAAATATTACCTTGTTCCAACCCTGCTGCCACGCAACATCACCTCCCTAGACCAGGTTGCTCAAATCCCTATCCAGCCTGGCCTTGAACACTTCCAGTCAGGCAGTGCCCCATACCTCTCCCAAAGGCTGTATGCAAGTACCTGGAGTGACAGGACCTACAGGCAATTGTGCCATGATGGAGCACCTTCCCCCTGAACACTGGGCAGGCTTCTGCCAAAAGCTGAGGAGGGAGCCTGAGAACAGGACACTGGACAGCTGAGCTCACTGGGCTCTGAGTGAATGTGTGGGGGCACTTGAAGCTCATTAAACTGAGCTCTGCTTGCTTTGCTGCTGTGTTTCTTAAGAGTTCTCAAACCAAATCCTGTCTCAAGAAAATAAAAGTACCAGTCCTAAATGCAGTTGTCTATAAAAGCCAGACTGTGTGAGATCTAATCACACTGTGAGGCTTTTCTTGATGCTTAATAAACCCGACTGAATAATGGAAGAGTATTTAACACCATAAATAAACCAATCCTCCGCTCTGTTTTCCTTTAGGTCTTGATCTGTGAAGGCTGGAACAAGATTTTTGTGAGAAGTTCAAATGACACAAATAATGACAGGATGAAAGCTTCAGTGCTGGGATAGATCATAAGTAAGTTAAAGGATATTTATATAATGAGATACCAAAGACAGTTAAAAAAATTTATATGACCAAAGTTTTATATGGGGACCTGAGAGTATTTGCAATAGAATTTTTCTTAAAACAGAGACAAAACTTGTCATATTTTAAATTAGATCCTTCAAACTCACTGAAAGTAATATGATTATACTCTCTTTCTTGTTGGACAGAAATTTTCAGGAATTTTAGTTATTTAACATTGACAGTGATTAAAAAACAAAAAATGGCCTCAGCGGTACTTTCGCCTACTTCTCTGTAGTAACTCCTATCCATAGGAACAATTGCACATGATTCTGCTCTCCCTGATCAGGTAATCCAAAGGGACAGTTTCACCCAGGATTTATCACTTGTAAAATCCTTTTTCCAATGAGTATTTCTAATGTTAAAAAAACCATAAAGCTGTGCTATCAGCAGCCTAGTAACAAGGTTAACCAACTAGAAAATATTAGTATTGAGCACATAATTTAACTCCTAGTCCTAACTAAGTCAAAATTTTCCTGAGAGCTAAGGAGTGAGGGTTTCAGAATATGTCCCATCACTGCCCCTTCCATTTTCTTGCATGCCAGTGCTTACTTGCAATCTCACACAGGATAGGGGGGAAGGTGTGCTAGATGTGAGCACAACAGGGATAGAGACAGCATGCTTGTTGCAGAATAGAATTTAAAGCACATAATAACTGTGGATGTCTCACATGTGGCCAGACCATACACGAATTACATGTACACAGTCAGAAGTTCTAATTGTGATTGCTGCAAAGAGCAGGCTCTGAGTCACTGGGAAGTGAGCTGTTTTTTGTAGATACTTCCTTTGAGAAAGTAAATGCACTCCTAAAAGACCATCTTCAGGAAATAGCCTATATATATATATATATATGTATGTGTGTATGTGTGTATGTGTGTATGTGTGTATGTATGTATATGTTCTGCTTACTACATAAATGCAGTTGTTTGAAATAAGGAGGATTTTCAGTAATGCTGTGATATTTGTATATCTACACAGCCGCTATCTATTCCATATACACAAACATCCGCCTACCCAGAAAATAATTGTGGATAATTCAATGTTCAGATTCGATAATGGATGCTCAAATAAATATGAGAATTCCAAGCAAATTTGTGCAAATGAAAAAAGATTTCCTCTGACATAATGGCATGGTGCAAGGCTGTCTGTAATGAGCTGTAATTTGTCTGGAAGAGCATTTTAAAGGGGTTGATCCATCCACTGGAAGACCAGCAACTGCTCTGAGACTAGAAGCAATGAGCCAGCCTGCCTCGTCTCAGAGGAAATTACACCACAAGCAGGCCAAATTTCTGACAACTTCCATAAATTATTTCAGATTTTCATATTTCAAATTTCATCTGCATTCATCATGTGAGTTTGACTGGGGAAAAATGTCTAGGAGGAGCTCTGCTAGCATTCAGTGCAGCAGTCCCAGGAGCCTGCCCTGGGACTAGATAATTGAATTTAGTTTTGATTAGATTATTCTTGCTGCAGTCTACTGCCAATCTGAAGTATTGTGCCTTCTCTTCTACTTAACCTTCCTGCCCCATGCCTGCTCCAGCCTGCATGCAGCTCTCTGTATTGCAGAATATATTTGAACAATCAAACTTAGGAGTTATTATTTTGCTTTCCATTGTCCATCCTTATAAAAGCACACATCTTTCACTGGGTTCCCTCTTCCCTGAAATCAGATTACTTCTTTTTTTTAAGTTTGTAATATTGTTTACCATTTTCAGTGGAAAGTGCCCTGTAATTTAGGGGGAAAATCTAAAATCATTACTACATCTCTGGATGATGCAACATATCATAAATAAGGATCATTTCTAAAACAGCTATAATCATCACTAGGCAATACACATGAGACTAAGAACAGGTAAATAATGAATTCATTCATCTATTTAACTAAAAATCTATTGTTAACCAAAGTTATTAATCAAACCTTTAGCTAGTGGTCAATAGAAAAACAAGCAAAACAAAGCCCCACCCCTAACCCCAAACCAGCTCCACAGTATTTCTTTGAAAGTAATCCATTAGAAACGCAGAATATGACCTTTTAGCAAAAGAATAACCCAAGAACCATGAACCACAAAACCCCCTATAAATGAAAAACATTTATGAAACAAGTATGGCAGAACACCAACAAAACCCCCTCATATGGATGCAGCTAAATAGTTATAATAATGTTACTAGAAGTAACAGTATGCAATAAATGCTTCTGAATGCATAAGCATTATTTTTCCCCATTTACAGAATATGACTGAAATTATACATATTTCAGGTGCAAAATACTTGTAAGTCTCAAAGTCATAGTCTGGATTATTAGAAACACAGATAAGGTAAACAAAGTTAATGCTGTTCTTTAAGTAATATCTATCACTTCCCTGTTATTGAGTTATTTCTTTTAACAATATAGGTGTTTTTGATGCTATGTGTCTGAACTGAAGACTTTAGATTCTTTATTGTTCTCCATTTTGATGAAAAAAATTGAATTTGGGTCTCTTATATTGAGTTTTGTTCCGTAAATATACTGAAATCATATTTTTGTTAGAAACTATCAATAAATCCAGTATAAGAAAAGTAATAAGATACAAATATGAGCAGGACCTTTGCAAAGGAAATATTGCAAAGAGAGTGTGCCCATAAAATATGTTAGGGAGTGTGCTTTCTCCCTTGTGTTTGAAGAAAATACAGAAGGAATTTCAGGGAATCGTGCTATTTTTAATACAGATACAACACATGGAATCAGATGACTGTAACAGCTGGGGGAAAATGTTCTAGAAAATGATCAAAAATGAACTGCTAATGTATAGATTGTCTTAAAAGGCCATTATTTATTGGTTTGGAAATTTGTTTCTCATTAACACAATTTACCAATGCAAGGCACCTCACTCCAAAAAAATGACTGTGTGTACACATACAGTTCCAAAAATGTCCAAAAAATGTATGTGTACACATACAGCTCTCCTCACCCTCTGCATGTGATATGGAGTCATATGTCCAAGTAAACATGTGCACACACTTGGTTATCTTGTGTGCATGTATGCGCATCATGACACAGATGGGTTTGTACTTTTGTGTGACTTCTGTCAATATGTGGAAAGATTCACCACCACAAGATGGGAAAAACGAGTGCTGAGGAGAGGGAGGAAACATTAAAGACAGCAGATGAAGTGTGGAATGTCCCACAAAGTGCAGTTAAAGGGAGAAAGAAAATAGCCATAGTTGCTGCCTGTGAGTCCCACCCCACAGACCTAATATGCTGCATTTTTATAGTTGTAGCTGTGCTGTAAATAAGGATTCTGCTATGCAAGAAAGGGCCTATGGCCTCCAGTGTACAGCTGCAATGGGCACGAGAAACCCCGAAAGGCTCCCCAAAATGTATGCGTCTCTTGCCGTTTACTGAACAATCTCCAGGGTGGCACAGGGGAGGAATTCTTCTGACATCATCTGGTTTTGTCTACATTTTATTAAAAAACAATTTACATTCAGCAACGGGAGCTGTCTTAAAGACCTATTGTTTTCCCTTGTTTCAAGCAGCATCAATGGCTCATTCCTGCTCTTACTGAACTTAACAACCTCGGGCTCCAGCTTTGTACGGCAGCTCAGGGCCGTGAGGAATGTGCGAGGCGGCTCTCGGCGCTCTGCACCTGACAGGAAAATCACACAAGGCAGCAGCACCACTCACTAATTTCAGACACCCCACAGCAGTTCAACTTCTGAGGTGTTATTGTTGCTTATGTTTTTCTTTTACACATCACACATATGAGTCTTATGACATAAATAGCACTTTTTGTTTTGAGGTGGCTGAGAATGTCCCTTTCGTTCCTTGAAACGAGTATTCAGAAGTAATAATTGCAAAATAGCCTTAAATATGTGACGTGCCATGTCTTTGCAACATCACTCGTTCTGTATTTGAATTACTGGTGGGAATACACATTATTATTTAGAACTACACAGAATTAAACCTTTTCTATAATGCAAAAGAATGTTACAGCAAATATATTTAAGAAGAGTCATGACTAAGTTCAGGTAATTTAATATAATTTATAGGTATTAAAATTACGAGGCTGTTTATCACTTTCATGTTGTGCACAATTTCAATTGCCATCAAGCACTGAGGTTTGATCCACGCCCTGATGCCGCTAAAGGACATTTCTGCCTCCCCTCTCTGCTGCCACTCTCTTCCCTTCCCCCTCTGCCCTTTTTTCCAGTGTCCAGATTCAGGTCAGTCTCCAGCTGCTTTGCATTTTTTGCTTGATAACAGAATTAGGACCTTAGAGATCTTTCAGTTTTCCAGTGTAGATGCACTGTTCTTGCTTTTTGTTGGGTTTTGGGAGTTTTTTTGTGTGGGGGGGAGCAATGTGTGTTTTTGTTGTTGTTGTTGTTGTTGTTGTTGTTGTTGTTGTTTGAGATTTCTATCTTCTTGAAAAAAGTTTCCTTCAAGTTCGTAACTAATGGTAAAAAAAAAAAGGAGGAAAGAAAAAGATCTGTAATACATGTGGTCAAATTGCAGATAGAACTGATCACAACTTGGCTTTGACTTATTGGGCCATGAAGAACATTGACCTAATGAATGACTTAAAGTATTTTGTCAGTTCCTGATGCTGAGATGCCTCAGAAAGAGAGATGGGCTGTGCCAGTTCAGGGCATTCTTCAGGGTCTCCCAAACATGAACCTAAAAGGAAGAGCCAAACATCCAGGCTCCTGGGGAAAATAGAAAAAGCAGTAGCCAGTAGAAGAGATTTATATAGTTGGTTTTTAAAGAGTTTTTTGGGGAATTGGTTGTAATTGTAACAGACATTTTTACTGAAAGGGACCAAATTGACTCCTGCGCAGATTTGCACCATTATATTTATTTCCAAAAAGTCTAATTAGAAAATGGTGACCAAAAGTGCACTTTCCAAAAATAAAAGGTAGAATCTTATAAAAGTCTTTTACTGCTTTTATTGTTAAAAGAAACAATCCCTTTCACCTAAGACCTTGCCCCTTGTGATATGTGATGAATAAGTAATTAGATTAGTGGGATTTTTAAAAAAATTATCCTTTATTAAAGGATTTCATTTAAATAAAACTAAGACTCCAAGGATAACACATGTAACACTTGGGTAACAGATATGATTTTCTATGATGAACTTAGAACCCTGAAATGAAGAAATGTTGCTTGAAATTTCAGAAGGTAGGGTGATTTTTAAACCTAGAGTGAATTTTTTCAAAGTATGGAGAAAAAGGTAGTGGGGTGGGGTGGGGGGGTCTATCTGTAGATAATTTATTTTCAAAGCAGTACATTCCACAAACTATTACCAACACTCCCACATCAGACCATGCCAATCATTCTGCTTCTCCCTACCTAGAAGCCAACATTGCCTGAGGAGAGCAAAGGGTTTTTGAGGAACCAGATATGGACAAACATTTCTTTTCCTCCTGGATTGAATATGTATCATAAACAAAATGGGTAGAAAACAGCTTTTTCGAGGCAGCTCAGGTTTTCACTGTGTTAAGCTTATTTCTCTCAGAGGTTAGAAAAGGACCCTCAGCCAGCTTGTGCCTGAGGCACAGGGCACCACAGAGGGACCAGATGCTGCCGCTCCCCTCTCCCCGCAGCCTGAGCCCTGCAGCAGCTCTGGGTCCTTAGAGCAGCTCTGCAAATGCTTTGGCTCTCCTGGTGCCAGAGCAGCTTGGAAATGAGGGAGCTGTAAATTATTTCCTAAATCTGACTTCTCTTTTTCCTCCCAGCAGGTCTTGGATGAACAATCTGACCAGCTTTAACCATTTTTGCAATCAGTCATTCCAATTTGTAAATTACCTTATATTTAGCATTACAAGTTCTTCATTGGGGTGTGCAGCTGATTCCCTTCTTTCTGAAAAAAAAAAAAAAAGAGTCCCAAATCACACTGAAATCAAAGTAACATCAGCATTTGTGCCCCTTCCTCAGAATTTCAGTTATGATTTTGAAAAAGCAAAACTTGGACTGAAGCCAGCTTTTACAGATTTCTAGAACAAAACTAATGGTAAAATCTTATGGAAAGTTGTTAAAAATGTTGAAAATCTTACGGTTGTTTAGGTTTTTTGTGGGGCTTTTTGTTTGTTTGTTTGTTTTATTTTGTTTGCATTTTTTAATAAAAACATGTATCTACATATATACATCTGGGTTTACTCAGTGGCTGGAAGGAGAACAGACCTAACAACATGGGAGGGCTCATGTGTTACTATCTTGTACCTTACTGGAAATTGAGATTAAGGACATCTCACACCAATGAAAAAAAAAATCTTTACTAATTAGATTTCCAGTTAAATTTTGCACACTGAAGAACCTCTTATTTTTCAGACATAAATCCAAACTTTGCAGTTCTTGATCTCCTTTCCTCTCTGTAATGTCAGCCCACACCTCTGGATGGGCAGATTTAGCATCTCTCTAAGGTAGTGGCCTTTCTCCTCAATCTCCTTAAACATTGAAATAGTACTAAGGCAGCTGTGCCCCCTGCCCAGCACAGATTATTAACTCTTCCAGTACCCAGAATCCCAAAATGCCTCTTAGTGCCTTACCCCTCAGTCACACAAAATGTCCCCAGCTCTGAGTGACAAATTGACCCATCAGGGTCTATACGAGATGTCACCTTGCCAGCAAACTCTGTGCTCTGCATATTCACCAGGATGGGATGTTAGCAGGAAATTTCCAATAATTTTTGTTCTAATGGGTTTTGGTTTCACTATCATCTGTTAACAAAATACAGTAAGTCTGCTAAACAAAAAGTGACTTCAAAAGGCTTCAAAGCTTTCCCACAGGCCAGTGGCTGACATCAAAAGCGATATATGTACAGATGACCACTGTGGATCTGGATTCAGGAGCAGGAATGCAGGCTCCAGTGACATCCCAGTGGCATGCAAAGGCATCTCAGTTTAGGGGTAGTTAGGAGAAATCCATTCTTTCACAGGTCAAAAGGACTTTCCTTAGTGTTAAGTTCTATCACTGTATGCTGAGCTTTTATTTCGGACTTTGTGTATCCATTTTTTTCCCCCTGCTTGCCTAAGAAAATATCCATAGAGGTTCCAAAGCTCAATCCATGCAAGCTCTGTAACATGGAGGACTGACAATATTAAACATTTTTTACTGGCTGAATTTGAAATGCTTCTGCAAAAAACACAGATGAACTGTCCTGTGCAGTTCTGAGTATATTGTATGGGTTTGGTACATGATTGATGAGCAGCAGGGAAATATGATCCTGTTGATGTGCAAAGGCTGAGACAGTTTGATAGGAGCAGCATCACTCCATGCATTTCACCTGTGAGTGGCCCTTCAGGGCTGGTGGGCTGGCAGCAGGCAGCCAAAACCTGGCACAGGAGCATGGGAACCTTCGACTGAGTGTTGTACCTGTAGTACAACGCTGCCTTTGAAGCGAATTTCGTCCTGTGTGCTGCATAAGGGATCTTGTGCTTCCCAGTTCAAGGCACTGCTCCTGTTCAGAGCCAGCTTTCATTCTCTGCTGATACAGCTACGCTCCCAGGAAAATCCTTTGTTGTGGGAAAGAGAGTCCGAAGCAAGCCAGCAGAGCTCGCCACAAGAGGAGGGGTAACACATACGGCCATCAGTGTTTGAATGGCCCTTTGCAGCTGAGGAACAAACTGCTGAAGGACTGAACAAAACATATAATTAAGACAACCTCTGCTCAACTTATCCCTCAAGAGTATCCTTACCTTTCAGTGCATGTTTAACTCCCGCTAGCTGATGTGTGCTGCTGACAGCCACTGCAGAACTGCCTGCCTGGGTAGACATCCTCCCTCTGCCTCTCTGCCTCTCTACCCACACTGTCCTGCCATGCATCTGGGGGGCTACAGCCACAGTTCACAGAGTGTTTGATGGATGTTAGGCAATTAAATTCAATCTCTGACATGGGACACAGATTGTTGAATGCTCTATCATCAGGTCTCAAATTCTGAAAAAACACTGGACTCATTTGACATAGAAAATAAAGGCAATAATGACACATAATCTGGGAAATGATTTGTTTGCTTTTATTTTAATACAGTAGCAGATGCAGGGCTGACTCAAGTCTTCCCAGTAAGCAGAGGCAAAATTCAATTTTTCAGTCGCAGCAGAGCAGTTCCTTGGCACCAGCCCTCTTGGATGACTCAGAGCACCAAGGCTGAATGTATTCCCATGGCCCCGCTCTGCACATCCACCCCTATACTGCAGCTTACTTTCTTCCTACACTATTTCCCACTTGCATCAACATCCATCCTGGGCTGGTGGCAGGGGCACCACAATGCCTGGGGGACATGAAACATGCCCGTCTCCCAGCCCCACCTCTGACATCCTCCCCTGGCTGAGGAGCTTGCTTTGTGCAGGACTCCCCTCTGCCCAGAGGCACAGTGATACTTGCATATGGGCAATGTGGGCCGGCCAGAGTTGTGGCTCCAGGCTCCTCACACGGGGCAAGCCCCTTTCCAAGCCTCCTCAGACCCTGGCCCTAGGTAAAAAGTTTGATTTATTCACTCCTGGATGTCATCTTGAATCCATCTGGCTTCTCTTTTACTTGTAAGCCTTGCAGGCTTTGAAGCAGATGCTTCTGCCACTGCAGGTGTGAGAAAGCTTTGTATATGTTATATATACATCCACAATGGCATTTCTCATTAGTAATCACCCAGATAAAACTCACAGCAGTCACAGTGCTCTATATCAGGGCCACCTTCTAGGACTCTGATGCCCTGGAGGCAGCTGCCTGATCTTTGGATCAGTGAAGTAGGTGCCACTTTTTTGAGATTGTAGCTCTGCTTGCTCTTAGGAAAGGAGAGGTGAGTGGTACCTCATCTCTGGACAGGAGATGGGAGAAGGTCCATTGATCAGATGGCATCAGGAAGGCAGGAAACGTGAGCTTCAGTAAGACACAGTAATTACTCAGTCTGGGCTGTACCATGTCCTGCAAGAGCCTACTTCTTCCAGCAAAAACTGTTTAGTTCTAGACCCAAGCAGTTTAGCAAAATGAGGGTTTTTTAAGCCTACAACAATGTTTCCAGATTTGATTCAGTGAAATTTATTTTAAAAAATATGAAAGGTTAAATGGCTGATTATGTTTCATCTCCTGAGATGAAAATGCTGCCCACAAAGTGAATGCATCACAGTCATTCTTCCTGCCTGTGTGTTTTCCAAGGACCATAAGAAACACCTACTAAATGTCACCAGACATTGATGTCTGCAGGAAGGCCCAAGACAGACACTGCACTTGTTTTCTTTCCTGTTCCTCCCCATTCCATTCCATTCCTTCCCTTCCCTCCTACATGTGTAATCAGTCATGGGCTGAGCTGATGGGGGTGGGTGGATGGGTGGCCCCACTCTGCTATGCAGGTAGTCCCATGGGTGTTCCCCATGGCATTTCTGAGGTAACTGCAGAGAGGGGAGCAGAGAGAGATGCAGAACTTAATGGTCTCCTTAGTGCCCTTCTTGCCTCCCAGGGAAATCTTTTTTTCCTTCCAGCTGAATTTTTTCCTTCCAGTTTGGGAATGTAGGTCTCATTAATGAGATTAATGGGAGCTGACTGTATGTACAAAGAGGACAATAGGTCCCTAAGAAGAACCATGCCTCCTTTGGGGAATGTCAATACAAATGGGAAAGAGGTGGATTTGTTTTGGTCTTTTTAGATGCCAGAATACTACCAGAACAACAGCATAGCGTGGAGGTTGCTGGCAGCCCTTGTAATGGGGAATAATTACTGATGGTCAAGGAGTTGTGCAAATGTCTGAGGGTAAAAATTGGTGTCCCTGTGGCTACCCAGTTAATAACACATTTGCAGGTAAGAAACTTGCTCTATGAATGCCATGTTTGTAATCAGAAGGTAAAAACAGAGTTGGGACATTTTTTATGGGTAGCTTGGGTAGGCAGGTCAGATTCCAGCCTCCTTTTCCATTGGTTGTTTTTTTGTTGTTGTTGTTTGTTTTTAGGGTTTGTTTTTGGTTTTTGCTTTTTTTTATTTTTAAAATATTTTTTTGTCTTCTTGTCCAAAGGAAGAAGTGCCTTAGTAAGACACAGCTGGTAGATTTTTCTCAAGATCCTTCAAACCCAACAGAGAAGGATCCTGCCACAGTCTGACATAAAAAAAACCCAAACAAACTGCTTGCTGTCTTCATGGGTCCCAAATTTTCTCCCAAGATTTTGCAACCTGGTCTTCCTTCCCAGCCCTCCTGGTTGCCATCTCATTTTGGAGCAGTCTGGAGGACCCCACTCCCCGAAGCTGGCTGTCCAGTGTTTCAGTAGAAAATATCTACCACTCGTCCAACACAAAACTGATCACTTGGTCTGACTTTACAGCATCAAAACACACCTGTCCTAGCCAGAATATTAAATAAGACTTGCCTTTGGTTAGCTTCATGTTTAAAGAAATGTCATTTTCTACTAAAGATGAAGTGAAATTTTGTCATTTCAAGATTATACCAAGCTGCCTTTATTAGAAAATGAAGTCTACATTTGAATGAGAACCTATTACTTCTATTAGTCCCTGCTGAGCCATCGCAAGTAAATATTATAGACATTATTAGAGGAGATGAGGAGACGAGACAGATTGGCTTCTTGATCAAGGTTATGCTGTACTCATTATGCATCAGCACATCTGGAATGGTCCAGTAGTACCATGAGAATTCCTAATGCATTAATAAGACTTACACCTCCCATAATTACATTTGGCTGATTAACTTTCGTCCAGCTGGTCTTAGCAGCATAAAAAGGTATTTCATAAGCTTGCTACACAGAAGTAAATTCTGAATATCTTTGGCATGTATCTTGCCAACTTTTATTCTGACCTGAATAACTCACTTTCTGGCAGCTTTTGGCACAGATGAATTTAAAATATCCATCACAAATATTAGCCCCCTTGAGCCTGAAACTTCCAGATGTAGAGTCATGACCATATGCCACAAAGAACTACTACATCTCCTTTTAGTATTACTTATTTTAATATTCAGCCCTAGCTGCCTTTCCCAACTTTTCATGAAAGTTCAGCATTTACAAGAGTATAAAAAATTGCAAAGCTAGATGTGTGGCTTTCTAAGGGCTGTGGTTTTAGCTTAGATGCTTTTGTTCTTGCAGCTGAATGCTTTCCAGATTGCAGCAGAGTCTGTTTGCTCTTTGAGGAGCGAGGAAAGAATCCACACATTCCCCACCAGTTTAAAAGGAGACCCCCCTTCTTTGTTGCACAGCAAACAAGGCAGCTGGGGGGGTCAGCTCTGCTTCTCCTGCCATTAGGTGTCACTGCAGTAAATGGAAATTACTGACAAACTGTTTGAAAAGAGGAACCATTGCCGACGATTATTCTGTGAGAAAAGAAAGAAATATATTTACAAAATAAATGATGGCTGTATTCTAGACCTAGGCTTCATTGTAAGTTTTCTTAGCAAAATTCAATTTATTTTTTTCTAATTCATAGTCCCCTAAGTGGTTTGAAAGTGCAAATACCCTAAACACTTCCAGAAATTATTTAAACATTTTGTTGCAAGGGCATAACCAATGTAGATTCAAAATGTATAAACAGTTCTTTTATCTTTTTCATATAATTAGGTTATTTTACTGGAACTGGAAACACTGTGCAATACAAAGGGTCATCTGGATATAACGTCTGTACTCACAAGTCTGTAGAGGGGAAAAGAAAGAGCATATAGAGCAGTCAAAGTATTTCAGAGTCTAGTTCTCCAGCTTCACTTTTAACAAATTTTTTCCTTTTACTTTCACACAGAGATTTCTAGCTTTTGTGATCGAAGTAACAGAAAACCCTGTAACATACAGTTGATTTTTTGTTTGTTTTTGTAAGATTTGCAAATTACTGCCATCACAATCACCTTAATTAATTTTATGTTTCCATAGCCATAATTCACACTGAACACATCTACTGTTGTTGTTAAGAGCAGATATTTATGCTTTTAACAGCTGTCTTTGTTCTACTCATGATTCTCTCTTATGTGGGCTGATTTTACCCCCCATGTTAGACCTCTGTGCAAGAGCCATATTTTGCTCCCTTCCTCACCTCACTCCCACTTTGAGGCACAGGCCCGGAACCCATCCAGCAGGACTTTTAATCTGCATTAAATTTCCCTGACAGTGTCAGGGAAAGCTTCTGGACTCCTGAAGAGCACTGAATCTGGTGATGACTGCCAAGCCACTTGAAAATGAACACCACCATTGTAGTTCTGAAGAGCCAAAATTAGGAGTTTTCAAATAATTTCATTTTAATTAGGCTTTCCATTTAATAATAAGTATAGTATGTTGTGCTTAAATTATTACATATATTTTATCAACTGGAGTAGTTAGTCCTGGAAATAATATTTCAGTAAACAACCCTCTTCCCTCTCTCCATGCAAAAAAATAAATGGAAATATCTGGAGTAATGCTCAGTGCAGGCCATCCTCTGCTGGCTCTGCTCAGGCCAACTCCTGCTCTCAAAGGATCACACCAAACTTGTCCATTGAACTGCCCAGACTCATTTTCATCACCACGGCCTTTTGCAACTCTGTACCCAGTTATTTAATTTGTTTGATTGCCCAAGGTTCCTACGTGGTAAGAAGGCTCAGGTATATGCATTAAATCATGGTTTTACTTTTGGACCTAAGAGATTAAAGGGAATGCAGAAGTCTGTGGTTCATTCTCTGTATGGTTCTGTCACTGCAATAGGATTGATCTTCCTAAACTGCTTCATCCATGTGATCCAAATCACTGTCTGGAAAGTTTCACAAATCCTAAAATATTTTTTTATTTCTTGCAAAGAGTCCTAGTAACTACCCAATGTTAAAAAAACAAACAAAAAAATATTTGTAAAAAGACTTTTTGTAAAAAAGTCAAATATTAAATATTTTTGTGACATAGGGACATAATTCCATTTTATATGTATATATGTGAATATATGTGAATATGTGTATATATACATCATATATTTGGCATATATTTTAAAACACACACACTTTATACGTATGAACACAAGCATGTTTATGTATGTTTATGCATGTACACATTTTGCACCTAATGTTCAGTTTATTTTTGCATTAAATAATTTAACTACTCTCCTATTGTAATGGCTTACATTTTGGAAGATGAAGACAAACTGCTTAGACCTTGAAAAACACATGGGCTACTCAGATAGATGGCATCTGGGAGGACTCTGAACTCCCTCAACATTCTATAGGGAAAAACAGAGCCAGGTGCATTTCTTCCTAAATCAAATTAGCTGGAAGATGCCACATCCAATTGTAGTAAATTGATGTGAGAGTTTGTGATGTCTATAGCAGATCTTACAACAAAGGTCAATGTGCAGAGACGTAGACAACAGGCTGGTATACAGCAACTTGTAGTGGGGCTGCTCTAACAAAAGCAAGGAAGATGTAAAATGCAATCAATTTTTTAATATAGGAAAAATACAGTCTTAATGATATATTTTAATTAGCCCAAGACATAATTTATATTGTTAAAAATGTTAATATAAAACGGTGTTTGACAGAGGTATTTTGAGACACATGATTAGAAGAAAATTTTTTCTTTAAAAAATCACAATTTATTTAATATAATCAAGCTGGAGAATAAAATAATCTGAATTATATGGAGAGAGAGAGAGAGGGTTGGAAAAGAAAACAGGTGTGGTTATCTAGTACATAAACTTATGGAAAAAATACTGACATATGTCAAATTTACCTATCATTGTCATAATTTTTAAACATTCTGCTTGACATCAACAAGTTTATATTGTGCTTTATGACACTTAATTATCCCTAAATTTATTTAATTAACTTCACAAGACATCTAAAGCAATTCAAATATTTTCTTAAATAAATTATGAGAAAACAGCAGTTAAAGGGAGGCTACATATATATTCTACTCAGAAAATTACAGTTGCAGGAATGGTGAGGTAACAGAGGCGAACACTTAAATACTTATTTCAAAACTGCCTTTGCAACTTTAAACAAAATCTTAAATAGAGAGAGAGAGAGAGAGGTTTTGGTTTTTTTACTTAATCATGCAGGTTTTCTCCAAAGGTTTCTTTCCTTATATAATGAACAAAAATAAATACTTATTAAAAATTTGCTGCTTTGTAGATCTTAGTCCCCAAACGTTATTTACCACATATTGTTCAAAATCTGAACCGAAGACATTTGTTTCTTTGTGATTGCTTTTATATAGCTTTCATCTCAGTGCCTTGGTGCTTTAAAAATATCCATGGATTTCTTTGCCATATCTTAAAAAACCCTCAGATGATATCATTATCCCTATTTTGCAAATGACAGCTGAGGCTGAAGTCGAAATTGCTAAACCTGCATGCCCAAGCTGAAGCTTTTTGCAGTGTTTTTTTAGCACTTTAAATGCACATTGTCCAAATCCAGTCTGCTTCCATATTATCTGTGATTTGTCCACAAATTTCATGCCACTCTTCGGGCACTTCGATGTGCCAAAACCAAGGCAAGGCACATCATGGCTTGGATGTGCAGCTTTGTGACTCTTCTCCATAGTAAAAAGTCAGGAGCTGTCTTCAGGGTTCACTCACCCCATCTTTGAGGGGTGCAGCACGGTCAGAGGAGATACTCCAAGGAACCAACCTGCTCTTCCCACCCATTGACACCAATAACACTGTGAATCCACTCTTTCTTTCTTGATAACTCCCAAGCAGGTAAAAAAAACTCAAATAAAACCACAAATACTGAGTATATTTAAAAACTCAAAGCTGAACAGCCCATTATATTGATTCCTTAGCTCGAACAATGGAGAAACTGTCAGCAGTGGTCAGAGCAGCACAGCCCTTTCAGACCATGGATACCCCGTTTTAGTTCACTGCCACTATTTAACAAAGTTGGTATTTTTTCAGTAATTTTGGAGTCAGGTTGTGGGAGGCTGCAACTTCACACATATTTTTAACTTGTGGATTTGTATACTTTAGCTATGTTTGTGTTTTAATAAAATAATGCTGCTACAGCAAAGATGAGAGAACTGCACTTTGCATTCCGAAATACCTTTCAGGGAACCAGATGACTCAGAGAATTGGGAAGAGGATCTGTGTCCTTTCACCCCTTCCCTGCCAATTCTAATTCAGGCAGACCAGTAGTGGACAAAAAGTCACTCTGGGTGTCACCACAGCAGGGTGAAGTGCTTTGGGGACTCCATCCTTCCCCCTAATGGCCACACACTTTTATCATACCCTGTTCCCTCCTGTGCCCACAGCCATTATATTCAGAACAACAACACAGAGGCCAAGAGGTGAATGAGCCTGAGAGTTAAATTACCTCTCAGCTACAGAGAATAATTCTCCTAGACAAGAGGGAATGCACTGATGCAACTATAACACTGCAAGTTCTCCCTGCTCCTGGTTATCACCCTGAAGGCAGATACTCCCTTGTTTTTCTTTTTTCTGTGAGAGTTGTGTCATCTGCTGACTTGCGTACAGCAGTGGCAGCAAATAAGATGGTAAGGGGCCTGCATCTGACAAGAAATGAAAATGTAAAACCCCCAATTTCTGTGTAATGATGGTCCATGAGATGTGGGCTAAACCTAGGTGAATGAAAATGTTCATGGGTGTAATGCAGGCAGCTTCTTAAAGCCTGTGATACAGTCCTAGGGCTCATCCACAAAATGAGAGCCTGTCCTGAGAATCTGGGAACCATGCTTGGACTTGGATGCTCTGAAAAATCAGATTTCTATGTAAGAAAGCCAGAGGAGTCTGAAGCAGCTGGGAGGAGGCTCCTGCCTGACACCTACAACCTGACACCATTGCATTCTATCATGTGCAGCCTGGGTAAAGGTAGGGCTGTTACCCACCAGCTGTGGTGAGGTAATCAGGAGCTGCCAGCACTGTCATCACTAAGTTCTCACCTACACAGATTAAATAAAAAAACAATTCTAAATGCTACAAGGTCATTAAGTTTTAGAACATCCGAGAATCTCTACAGCAAACTTAGACACCAGTGGCCATATTTTGCTGAAATCATGGGTCAAAAGCACCTATGGAGAGAAAGAGCCTACAGTCCTGCACAGTGCTGGGAGCCCTGGCTTGCAGCACAGCATCTTCCTGGCATGGGAACATCACCCATACACTGGGCTGATTTTTCATGGGGTTATTAAGACTGTTTTAGAGACAGATTGCAGCAGCTGTGGAAGTCAAACCGGTTGCCTTACACCAGATGTTTTGCCCTGACAGCTCATGCACACACTAATAATGCTGTCCTTATGCATGCTGAGGAGGAACGATAATGTTGAGGGGGAATGGTCTCGAACAGAACACTGGAATTTCTTCCACATGACAGCAGAGCCTTAGTGTTGTTTGCAATTTTTATGCATTAGTGTTCTGGTATCTCTGTCTATACAAAATTAGACTCTGTGGAAGAATAACTTCTCTGCCTGGCTTCCTGAAGGAATGAAGTTCATTGCAGTAATGTTGCTGGCAAATCCATCTGGGTCCTTCTTTATCCTTTCTATAATAACTTCTGAGATCCTTGCCTGATTTCAACCAAGTTTGATCAATAACATAAGTAATTATGTTTCCATGCATTGCATGAAAATGGACGGGTAAATAATCCAAATTATCCCCTTTCTCTTAGAGAAAGGCTTTAGCTTGAATTCACACTGGACAATCCACGTCAAAAGAAATACCTTGTCAATGTCCAGCACTGGAAAAGGGTTTTTTCAGACACTATGCCTTCTTAGAAAGAAAAAAAGAAGCTCATGGTAGCGCAGGAGGAAGAGGGAGAGGTAAACTGGGGGAAGATGGGATGTGGCTCTGGCAGAGTGAGCGAGTTGTTAGGTAGGTTCAGCCGAAGAGTATCGACAGCAGTAATTGCGTGTGCTGCACTAATTGCAGAAACACAAAATAACCAGCTGTGAATGAGACTGTTCCACACTGACTCCTTTGCATTTATTAGATTGTGCATGGAAATTAGCAGGTTGGTTTTTAACAGGGTGAAGATCCAAGCCATGACACAATGGGACAAAAAGAGACACTGAGATGACACCTTCCTGAAGGTGACTTCCTCTGAAGCAGTGACATTCAGGTACAAGAGGTGACATGATTTCTTTGATGCCTTTCTGGGACTTGGACTAAAACTGAATTAGTCTGTCTATATTTAACAGTTATGAGAGCTGAAGTCTATTCCATGATGGTTAAACCATGCCCAGGGAGAGCACAGCTGTATAAGAGACCTCCTGTAGGGCTTAGATAAAGAGCAAGAGAGAGTAAAAATAGGAAGCAAAAATTCTTCTTATGCTGACACATACTGCAGTTCTTACACGAACCTGTGTTTAGTGTGCTTTTACAGAGACTGAATATGCATGAATCTCCCAAAAATATTTATGCTAGGACAAACACTTTCTGTTGAATACTTGGAACTACACACCCACTAAATAAAATCAAATCAGTACTTCAGAGACATTTCAGGCTAATGGTAAGCATTTTCTAGGAGCATTTTCCAATAGCACAAACTGTTGTCATTAAAAAGAGATACTTCAATCAAAATACACACCCATAAATTCTCCATGTCTTTATATATCTCCTAATGAAAAAATATCAGGGTTTTTGGAAATCAGAACTGTTCACTTGGCAGCTTTTGTCAAAAATGATAGAGAAAAACAATAAAGAAGGCTTGTCCACTTGTCTGTATAAAAATTTTGTTTAAACAAAAAATGTGATTATTTCTACCTTCTACATTCTAATTTTAATTGTATATAGATTTTGTCTTAGTGTCAGATGGGGATATTCCATTTGATTGCACACCCCTGAAATCAAGAAAAATAAAAAAACAGCAATTGGTTGTGGACAGATCAAGAAATTAAAGAAAGCCTTTCATGAATCTGTTATAATTCCAAATGTTGCTTATTGAGGTTGAATTCAGATTTTTTTTTTTTTTCAGGATTTAGACAAATCCATTATAGCAGAGGATTAAAATTTTTTTCCCTCTTAGGTCGATGTCAAAACTTCAATGGCAAATCAGATGCTGGGCCTGAATCAATACAGGAGCCAAGCCCCATCTTCAGGTTATTAAAGGAGTTGTGAATTTTCTATCTAACAATTTCACTGTAGAAACTTTTTCTTTCTGTATTTTTTCAATTTCTGATCAATTTTGCTCCCCCTTGAAAATTCAGATTCATTTAGTGAAGCATTGTGCTGAAACAGAGCATATTTATTGACAATGAAATGAGAGCAGTACACTTCCAAGCAATTTAAAAATAGCTCCCTTCGATTAGTTTCAATGCAAGGATGATAGCACAGAGGATTATTTTTCTGTTGTAGTAAATTATTTATGTGAAAGTTGTTTCCCTTTTAACAAGTAAATCTTCCTAGACACAATTGCATTAGGTCTCTGGAATTTCATAATGGGGTTATCAACGAATGCACACAGGATTTCAAGGTAAGCCTCAAGTGCAGTTATGTTCATGCAGTGTAGGAAAACAGCTGCCATATTTCTGCGGCCACAGAGTTCTTCCATGCCTCTTCCCCAGTGGGGGAGATAAAATCAGAGCCTGCTGCTGCTGCAGGGGTTTTGGTTTGGGCATGTGTGTGTTTGGGTTTATCCCTTTGTGGGAGATGTTTGGTCAAGCCATGGGAGCACATTAAAGCTCTTGCAGCGAGAACAGCACGCAAGACTTGACTGGGGCTCTGCTGGGAGCTGCACTGTGCCAGGAGCCCTTTGCCTGAAGACTTTACCCATGTAACTGCATCACCTCAAGCCTAAAGATCCTGCCAGGACATGATGGAAGGGGGCTGGGAGAGCCCCATCTCCCAAGTTCCCCACCAAATCCTAACCTTTAGGTGTCCTGATCCCTCAGGAGACAGCTCTGCATCAGCTATCAATATATATGCACCTATTTCAGCACTGTTGTTTTTTTGTACAGCAGGAATTTCAATATCCTGGTTTTATTGACATATGAAAAAAAAATCTTGTCTTTCTTCTGACGTCCCTTTCATCTTTTTATGAATGAAGGGATGATACAGGGGTAACAACCCCCCACTAGACTTAGTATTTGGTCCTCTGTGAGTTATGTAGCAATATATGACACTGGAAGCTCTGCAGGACAATTATTCAGATGATGCAAAGTCAGGCACAGTTTATTTTCATATCTTCCCCTGACATCTTGTGACATGTGAGCTCTCTGTGCAATGCCAGGGATTAACTGAAATCTGTCCAATTTATATGGCACTTGTGTAACTCCTGCTTCTTGCTACATAAAATGATGTGACATCACAAGTGAAGAGATACTATGCACATCAAGCTAGAGACTTGTCTAATACTAAATGCTGGTGGCTTATTAAAGGATACTCAGGGAAGAGTGAATCCCAGCCTGGCTACAGGGAAGAATGGGGCTTTGACTGCATTTGCTTTACAAATCAGCCATCAAGGAAAATCAGACTTCTTGATAAGGGAGAGCACTTTCCTGGGCACGTGACCAGAGAAAAATATGCCCTTTAGAGATGGGAACAGGAGGAAAAAGGCCAGCAAAACACCAGAGTCTGCATTGAGGACCAGTTTTACCATCCAAGGGAGCCAAACAGTAGGGTGCAGGTGAGGACCATGAGCAAAGAGAAAGGACAATGTCAGGGGAGCCCTACAACAAGAACTCTCAGCTACTATAGTTGAGCAATGCCCGGGTGGAAAACCACACAGCAGCCAGGACCTGCTCTGACATTCAGATGAACTTTATGAGCACGCTGGGTTGTCTTGGTCACTGTTTTCACACATACCCACCAAATGTCTTGGTGTCTACCATAGCAGAATAAATTCCCCTTTCTGTTCCTGACTGTTGCTTACTTGCCAGTGGGGTCCCGAGGTGGTTGAAGAGACACTGATCCTGCCATTTCTCAGGAAGCAGACAATGTCATGTGAGGTGAAGAGGTGAGAGAGCCCTGAGTGGACCTTGAGAAGGTGTTCAAGCAGTGCCAGACCCATTCCCTGGCAGGGTCCAGGAACTTCCCATTCCCCCAGAATGTCCTGGCAAGGAGCAAGAGGAAAATGCAGATGCAGGCATGACCATGCAAGTATCCACATCCAACAACATTACGCCTTTCATGCCAAATGCTAACACTTTGGTAAATGCAGCTTAGCTGTTTTCCTCTTGGAAAATACCTGACCCCATTTGCTCTATGGTAGCCCTGGATCTTGCCCCTTTTCTGGCTGTGAGCAACTATATCTACTGCTGAGCAAGAAAACATGGTCCAGCTGTTCTTTCTATACTGGTGCTAAGAGGCTCCTAAAGTGGCAGGGGAGTGCTGTGTGCCTAGTTTACAAGTATAGAAAGTACTAGATCAATTAGCTGAATAAGCAGGTATTTATTTCAGTTCTGCAGTGTCAATGAACAGAAGAAGGTAGCCTGAAGTGAGTGCTCTGGCCATTTGCAAAACATTCTGTATTTTCTCTTCGGAGGTACTCGCTACAGAAATGCCCATCAAATATTTGAAACAGTGCTTTATTTCGTAGGAGACAATTCTTCAACCTCGAAAAAGATTTAATGATCACCCATAAATAGCAAGGGACTAAGTCAGATATTGGACACTGTCTACAAGCAATGTTCTCTCCGTCGGGCTCGTGGGGAAGATGAATGTTTCAGTGGCAGGCAGAGCCCCTCTTGCTGACCTTCCTGCTGATGTTGCTGTGTGGTGATGCTCAGAACGTTGCTCCGGCAGTGAAGGGAGGAGCACGGGGAGCAGCATCAAGGCCCCAGGGCAGCTGTGTTGTAGCACCACAGACCTCTGACTCTGCTGTGCTGAAAACAGCAGTTCTAAGTAGATTTCCAGATCTGAGCTTTTCTCAGGATCTGGGGTGTTTGATGAACTCTCTAAACTGCCAGCACAATATATATGTCTATCAAAAATATTGGCTTGATAAAAGTAGACGGTGACATACTCTGCCCACAAGTGCTTCTCCTAATTTACCCTTGAGAGTTTACACTTGAGAGTGTAACTCCTCTGAACACAATCATGGTTTGCATTTTTAACCTTCGATGGAGTATTTAGAGATATTTTCCCTTTCTCTGCTCAAATTAAAAAATCAAATCAAAACCAGAAATTACATTCAGTACACTAATTCAGATTACTTAATCTCTTTTGCAGCTATGTATATCTTGTAATTTTACCCTTTTATGAAAGCTTACCTTCATTTTTGACTATTTTAAAGCTGTTTACAAAAGAAAAATGTAAATTAAACTAAAAAGAAAATAGAATTAAGTAATGAAAAGGTGGAATACAAGAACATATTATACATGGTTCTGTTGTGGTTTAATAATAAAAATGTTAATGCAATTAAACAAATTACTTTCTGTCATTCATAGGGATTCTCATAATGAGAAGATGTGTTAGGGCAAGAGAGAAGTTCTGAACATTGTTTTTTTAATTACCTGAACACGAAGTCTAGGAGCTTAAGAAGACCATATAAGATCCCTGTATTTTCTGGATTTTTTGAGTCATGACTTGGAGAAATGTTCTGTTTCCTAAAGAAAAATAACATATAAATATTGATATATCACAGAACACCAAGAATTAGTGAAATGTGCTGTGCAGAGAGATGATGGTCTTTCTACACTATTTTTTCAGCAACATTTGCTTAACAGTCTGCACTTGGAAATGGAACTGATCTAAATTACAGATGGGCCAAAACTGCTTTTCAGGGTCAAATTTTGCCTGATTTTAAAAGGCTTCTTATTGATTGAAAGTGGATCTGAAATCAGGCAGAGCTAGATGAGGCCCAGTTATCAGCAGGTTCCATTATGCGGTGAGAGGGAGCTGCAGACGGAGCTCTGCGTGGCCCCTGCAAGTTAAGCATATGCTTTAGTGCTTTGCAGGACTCGTGCCAGAGATCTCCATCCCTTACAGGATGGAGTTACCAAGCTGATGGACATATTCCAAAACAGGACAGAAAAAGTAGCAGATGAAAAACCTTGACTGGAGGCTTGTTTTCTCCTGAGTGGCTAAGAACAGAGTGGTCCTCTCAAAAGCACCCATGATTAAAATAGAGGGGATTACAGCACTGTCACTCAGAGCTGCCACATGCAGTGCATCCTTTCTAATCTAAGAGAAAAGAGATTTGAAATGCTGATAGACCTTGCTAATTGATATGGGCTGCAGGTAGACTATTGCAGAGATAAAAAAAACCTCTTCTCTTATAACATGGCTGCTACAGCTTACAAGATAAGAACATGTGAAAGTAGCCAAATGTTTCTGAGGAGAAAATAAAAATTAATAAATAAAAACCCAAGCAACCATAGATGGTTTCAAAAACAGGAGTGTTAGACCCAGGAGGGTTCAGGGGTGACAAGGAGGACACACACACACAATGCCAGCTCAGCCTTGGAAATCCTTATAACAGATTCTGATTTGCTCATTTCTCCTGCTTTCATTTTTCTCCTGTCTTGGGTGAAGGGTTTGTGTTTAATAACATCATTTGCATCAGTGTGTCCCAACAGACCAAGGTA
Organism: Poecile atricapillus; assembly: GCF_030490865.1. Classification (NCBI taxonomy): domain Eukaryota; kingdom Metazoa; phylum Chordata; class Aves; order Passeriformes; family Paridae; genus Poecile; species Poecile atricapillus. The sequence continues at coordinate 52,833,584 of NC_081252.1, forward strand.
CCAGGGCTGGGAGAGATTAGCATGGTAATCTCATTCTGATGGATAAAATTAGCAAAGATATTCCCCTGAACAGAGGGCTGCCATTGGTGAACTGCTGTGCTTAGAATCAATTACTAAATTACTTTGAGCTCTAAGTCGACAGTAACAGAAAAAAATTGGCATCGACCGAAGTGAAATAAGATAAAAAATACACGATCATTAAATCTCTCACTACTATTCGCGAATGTGACTCACAAGAACTGCACAAAAAATAAGGCAGAATTTAATTTTTAACAGTGGTCCCTGTCATCATTTCAACCAGAGCTGCTCAGTACATGGGAGCGCAGCTCAGCCTTGCTGCCCTTTGCTGTATTTTCTGGAAGGAAGAGCTGGCCTGCTGGCAGCTCCCACCCTGCACAGAGCATGGCACTCCGTGGGGACTGGGAGCCACAAGAGTGGCCCCTGTTTGTGCAGGCAGAGCAGGATAGAGAAAGGCTGTGCCAAGCCATGAAGCCTTCCTTCATCCTGTAGTTACCTGCCCTCTGCAAGCACAGCACAGGTACTTAATGCTTTGCAAACATAGAGGAGGGTAGGTCCCTGCCTCAGAAGGCACAATCTGTACAGACAGTGTACAAAACTCATAGTTGTGTGTAGAGCCTTATGTACTCAGCTTGCTTGCTCTAACACAAAATATAAAAATTTAAATAAATTCTAGTGTTATTGCAAAATGTATCTTAAGAGCAACATGATAATTACACAGCCAGGGGGTTGTTCAGGGTTAAAAATGACCAGAATCTCTGATCTTCGCTGTACATAGACCATCACTACCAATTTGATGTGCTGGGCAAAGCAGAAGTGCTCTGCAGAGACAGAGATGGCACCAGCACTTGCATTGTTATGACTGAGCTTTTGGAAGTATCTAAATACTTCAGATCACTGAGTTTTGCCTGCTCCAGCTGACAGCAATGACGCACAGGTCTGATTTTAAGTAAAAGTAAGACTTTTGAAGCTTCTCCAGTTGAACACGTACGTTTACAGACCTCTTAGATCAGTAGCTGCTTTTACAGACCTTCTAGACTAAAGTCACAGGAGATACCCAGTCCATCTTGTCTGGAATAAAGGAAATGTGAAAGAGAAAACTGAAATAATAATTACCATGTTACCCAGAATGTAGGACATGACATCCTTGCTACCTTTGCTACAGTTATGAAATAAATGGGCTTCAGAATGAAAAATACCCAACTAGCACGCGATGAGAAGGATAGCAGGGATGTAGAAATGTGAAAGAACCTTTTATGAGCTTTGCACACTGGGAATCACAGTAGCATAAGTAATTGATAATATTATTAGCACAGTATACATATCAGCTGTCGGGATGTTATGAGGACTGAATCCAATCTCTGTTGAGGGAGTCAGGGTCAACATCATTAACTATAGATCCTGTCCTGGTTTACATATAGAGCCCTCAGGCCAAGTGTCTGCCAGATACATCTCTATAGATGTGCATAGCTATAGGACATACAGGGGGCTAATCACACACATCAGTAATAGACAACAAGCTTTTGTTTATCTGAAGGTTTACTGGAATTAACTGATTAGTGTCAACTTGACACAATAACTTTTGTCTACAATGTAGTAGATCATTTTGATGGTTTTATTGATGGAGTGTTGACTAATGTAAATTGTAAGGGTAGTTGAATGAAGTAGGAAACATTTAAGTTAAACAGAGATTGAAAAAAGCCACTAGCAAACATATCTTTAAAATGTCACATTCTGCAGCCTTACAGATGCTATGATAAAGATAACAACAACAGTAAGTAGGGAGAATTGATAACAAAATTAGACACCACCTATTCATAAAAGTATCTCTTACCTTAATCTTCATATGATAGCCTGATGTTTAAACTAACATAATATAAATCTGGCATATGTCTTTCTGAAAATGAAATCAGTGTAGTAAAAAAATATAGAAAATTAAGTAAAAAAAAATTATTTACCTGAAATCTATAGTAGTCCAATTTAGAATGAAAGTATGAAAAATATTTAAGAAAAAGGTCTGTTGGGATAAAAATTCTTCACATAAATTAATTAGGTTTATAACATTACTTTCTGTTTCTTGTTAGGTATAATTATTTTCTTCATTGGTTAAAATGGAACACACTGGTTTCCTCTGCTGGGTGTCAAAAAGTGTTAATGTACTAGCCTGGGCTTTCTTTTCTCATGGTTTCAGAGTGTGGATAGGATTTCATGATTTAAAACTACACATTATCATATTAATCATCTAACATAAAAAACAATAGACTTCTTTGCTGGCTTATCTACTGGATTACTCAGTGCAACTGCTGGGCAATCTCCTTTGAAAGTAAGATCAGGAAATACAATGATTGTGTTGTGAATGTTTCAAATAACAGAAAGATACTACATGTTCTACTATATTTATATTCTGCCATAAATATCAGAAAAAATAATTAACATTATTTTATAACTTCAAAATCACCTTTCTTCCCTTTCCAGGCAAAAACTATTCTTCTCACAATAGCAAGTCAAAACCATTAAGCTAAGACAAGGGGGATACTGTGTGTCGCAGAATGAAGTAATTAAATTTAGGCAGTATTATCAATGATGCCCAATTCCAACCATTGAAGCTGCTGTTAGTAACCCTGTCTGTCCCTCTATCAAAAAGCTATTTATTCTTCATTACTGGCCATCCCTGGGTTATAGGGATTCATTGTCATGGTAGTAACTTAGAGGAGGAACAGTTAGTGCAGTGATATTATGGAAATGGCCATTTCATAGCTCATGGGCAAAGAAGTATTGAGTCACAGCTTTCCAGCAGTTGTCAGCAATGGTGAAATCTTGTCTGTATCATCTCCCTTGAGAATTCATTACATTGGTTTTGGATTATAGCAATGTAATAGAAAGGGAAATTGTGTCACTGGAGAAAGACATCCCCCTGTAGAGATCCCGTCCATGCAGTTCCTATAGAAGTTCTGCATGCAAGGTCTGCAAACATGGGGACAAAACATGCTGTACCTTGGGGTCACAGACTGCTCAGTTTAGATTAGAAACACCCAAAAACAACAGAGCTCCACTTGGGACATCGGCAAAAGTGCAGTTATGCTTTCCTTTTGATCTGTCTCAAAAGTGCTCCTGCCTCCTCACCAGACACCAGAACACGTCTGAGAGAGACTAACTTCCAGTACTGACATTTCAAAAGGTTTTCTCTCACAGCTTTAAATCTGAGGGTGTGTAGAGTAACAAGAGCTTATTACACAGAAGGCAGTGAAAGTAAATGGATGATTAGATAGGTTGTGCCTTTTTTGAAGAAACACAAATATTAAATTTATTAATTTTGGGTGCTTTTTTTCAAAGAGTATATTGATGCATCCAAGAAATCACAGCCCTTCTCCAGCAACATCTAGCTTAGCAATTTTCTCCTCTGTTCAAAAACTAATTTTAAACCCTAAGGTTTGATCAGAGCTTAGTGATACTCGGCTTCTTATTAGACATAAACATAGTCAAATCCATGTCTGTTTGAAACTGGCAATATAAATTTATAAATATAAATGACTCCTCACTAGGAAAAATAGCTTTTTGTTTGGATTAATTGTTTGGATGCTTGGGAGCTTTTTAAAGCTAGGAGAAAAGGCCTCCATTTTGGAAAGCAAAATGTTTCAGGTGGTTAACTCTAGCCTTAAAAAATCACTTGAGCCTTACAAACAAAAGAAGTAATTTTTATCCTGCTTTATAAAGTAGGTTTTAGCCAAAGTACATTACCTTTCTTAAATATTTTGGTTCATTTTAAACAGGATGTTAAAATATTTAGCTGTTGATTTTCTGAGGCTCTTATGTGCAGGTATTTACATTATAAATGTTGTAATCATAAGATCAAGCCAGAAGCAGCTGATAAGATGCAAAAGCAATACAGTGCAACTTACTCTTGTGGAATAGCTTTTATGGCAGACAGAAAAGAACCTTTTACATGTAACTTGACACATCCAAACACAATTCTCAGTTGTGCACAGTAGCTTTCAAAGTTAAGCAGAAGTATGAAAAGAAATAGAACACCCATTTGTGTCTATACAGAAGCCAGGTACAACACACTACAGCAGTACCATGGAGCAGGAGAATGACAGAGGATGACATCAATTTTCCTGATGTGTCTGGGAAAGGTGTGTTTTGTGAGGCTCTGATTCATTCCTGACAGTCCCCAAAGCACTGGGAGGAAACAGATACTGCAAGTGTAAGTGACAACACAGAGAGATGTTAGGGATTTTTAGAAGAGGCAGATGATGCTCCATCAATGCAGGCACATGCCTTATATGTGTGACTGAGACAGGTATCACATGTATACACCCAAACTGCATTTATCAAGTTGTAGCTATTTCTGTAGTGGAAAGAAGAAATCTGTTTAGAGTTCATGCCATAAGATGTATGGACTTCTTCCCCGTGAACTTCAGTATGACATCCTTTTCCTACAGCAAATCTCCCAGCTTCTTCACTGTTTACAGGGTGAAGGAAGCATTTGAGTTCTAAGCTCTTCTTATATGAGAGAGAATTTATTTATTACTTCGTCCTCAGACCAATTTTGAATGCAGAGTCCTCATAATGTCTTTCACTGATTTTCATCCCTTTAGCAGCTTGTTCTTTCTTCTGCCCTCTGCTGCCTCCTTGTTTCTTTTTCTCTGTGTACATGATTGCTGAGAGATGTCTGAGCACACAGCTCTCTCCTGCATGCTTTTGTTCTGCCTTAACTTTTTCTTCAAAATTACTTTCACTGTCTTCTCATTTCACCAGCAACGTAGTTCTTGACAGCTAAAGGTGTGTGTTCTCATTGTTGAGTACCTTGTTTCCAAACACCACTGAAGAATCTTCTTGCACCGTCTTCTGTCATCCTGCTAGAGCACTGAAAAAGATGGGATATGTAATAATGGAAGATATTTCTTCCAAATTGCCAGTGATCTTACTGCGTAGAAGAAATACAAAGCAACTTTGTGTCCAGTATAAACGTAGCTAGTGCAAAAGTTCAGCGAACTACACAATATGAAATACACAGGTAATATCTCATTCAAATATGGAACAGTTATATTGATTGTAAACTATGTTGCAATCATTGAGACCAAAGGACAGATCTGAGTAAAAATACTTTAATGCAGATTACCCCACAATTCTGTATTATTAGAATCTTAAATTAGAATAACAAATTATAAGGAAAGTGTCCAAATTGCAAATAGTTAGAATTTAAAAGACTATTTATCATCATGATTGAATGAGTTTTTTGGGTTGGCATAAATAGAGAAGTAATCATGAGAGACATGTCTTGTATCTCAGTGTAATATAAAAGATGCATATTATATAAAATGAAGAGGAACAAAAAGTTTTGCACATCCCATGACTATAATAATTGCCAAAATTTCTCGTTGGTTCAAATACAAAGAACTCCATTCAGTAGCTAACAAGGCCTTCTTCAAGCAAATTCCTCTTGGCCTCATCATTTTCTCTACAGTTTTCACAGTCTTGCAGGCAAATCACAGCTGCCCAATGGCAAAATTAATCCATCTTGATATATCATTTAATATATATTATATACATAATATATCATATTATTATTATTTATTGATATATCATTTAATATATATGATATATGTAATATATCATATTATTATTATATCATATTATTAGATATACATTCAAAGCCTTTGTAGGTATGTGGGGGAGTGTGTCTATGGTGCAATGATGTGCAAAATGAAGAATACACATTATTTAAAATATAAGATGAAAATGCTACTTCAATCACTGCTAATTTGCATTTCATATTCCCAAAACATCATAATACTATTATAAGGTATTGATCCAAGCATGACCATTTGATTTCACATCAATACTAATATGACTTTTCTGTGATCTGTTGACATGTGGGATTTTCTGAGTGAAATACATACATACAAATATCCAACTATTTTCACTAGTAAAAGTGAATTCAGCTGTTCTGTGTGAAAAACTGTTGGTAAAAATGCAGATCATCTTATTCCAAAATTTGAATTATATTTTACTGGTAGACTTAGATTTATAGTCTTATTTCTTTCACTTCTTTGATATAGTTGTGTCTTTCTGATACTTTTTTTTTTTTTTTTTTTTGGCTGGAGCTGTATTCAGTATCCTAAGCACTATGTATGGGTAGCAAAAGCAGTTATGCCATTTAGGAGCAAGAGTCCCTCAAAATCTCATTCCCATCCTCATTGTGGTTGTTCAGGACCTGACATAAATACTACAGGAATAACAGCCTTCCCTGAATCTCTCTGAATGATGCAAACAATATAGTTTATTGTGAAACAGTTTTTACCCTGATGATTTTTTGCATACAGATGCCAAAATCATATGCGTCCCACCCCCATAAAATTTCTTCTCTCCCACTAGATAGGCAGACTGAATGACACTTAAACAGTCTTCAATGTTCCCAGCACTGCTGAGGTGCTTCTTCCCACTAAATCCCTGTTTTCAACATTACCCAAGAATTTCAGCTGACACCATTCTGTTGTTTTTTCCTGGTGGCTGCCAACTTGAAACTTACCTAGGATCAAGAATAATCATAGAACGGTTTGGGTTGAAAGGGGATCTTGAAGAATACCCACCTTTTCTGCAGATATCCAGACAGAAGTTCCTTTCCTCACCTGTACACACACAGATGCCACAGAGCCAACACAGACAGTGCAACATGTCCATCAATTTACCTGGAGCACACTTGGACTTTAATGGCATGGAAAATCGGGAGAACACAGCATGTTTGGGAAGAGTGTTATGTGCTGATGACTTTCAGTCACTTTACTGTCACAGAAATCAGCACATAGAATGCAATTGCTTTTACATCACCTGACTATCTACAGAATTGAGTAAAAACTAGCAAAAAATGGATTACCACAGATTTGTCCCAAAATGGGCCATCCCAGTTTCTCCGCAGAAGCCAGAGGACCTAAGGAACAGACAGGGATGGTCATTTGTCTCAGGTGAGATGTACTTCTTTCTCATCACCTGCCAAGACCTGAAAATGGTTTACAACCTCAGAATTCAGCTAGAACCATGGCTGCTTCTGGATTGCAAGGTTACTGATGGGGGCTTTCCCACTTTTTGTTATGTATGACAGAGCTGTGACCCTTCTTGCCCACCTGGAGTTATAGTTCATGTTGAAGACTACCAAGAAGGCGAAGTAAGGGTCCAGTCCCTGCATAGGACAGGTCAATATGAATATAACATTCACCTTCAGTTCCAGGCACTATTTTCCTCCAAACTTTCAGACAGAGCCCATGTTGCAGGAAGATAAACCCCCAAGAACTTCAGGCTCGTCTGGCTTCAAAACTTCCTTCCAGCCTCACTTGTCTTCTAAACCAAACCTGGAATATGGGAAGTAATAAATGCAAAACTATATCAAATGAGTTTACATTGCATAGAAGCAACATTTCTGTCCCCCTCCCCCAGCCCCCCAATTATTAGATAAAAACTTAATCAGGGCTCCAGAGCCTACCTAATAGGAAACAAATTCTAATGGCTGATCTACAGTAATTTAAATTACATTGTCAGTTTGCTAGAGCCCTATCATCTCCTGTTTGGTTCTCTAAATACACTGTGTATAAACACAATACATATTGGTGTATGTCCTCCTCTCTGCTTATTTTCACACACCACTTTATCTACTTTTGGAGATATCAGCATGTTTCAGTATACAATTACAGAACCTGAAAACTCAATTAATGCTCTATTTACCTGAGTATTAACTAAAACAATGTCTATAAATGCACTAGAAAAAAAAATTTGTTGCAGATTGTAAATGAACTTTTAAGAACTGATCCAGTGCCAATCCTTTCAGCACCTGTCTGGATATAGGCAATTATTTCAGTTAATGGCACAACACAAGGTCCCAGAGTACACATATAAACCCACACTTCTCAAAGAGATTCAAGCAGGAATTACAAAAACAGTTTTAGTAAAAACTGCACTTTCCTTCTCATCATGAATTATTGCCCATTCATTTTGTCTGTGAATGCAAACATATAATTTACCCTTCATTTAAGACCCTTTCTCATCAAACATAATAGCTTATGGAAGATATGTGGCCAGCATTAAAAAAAAAGACAGAGTTTATATCTTACAGCTGCTTTTCATATGAGTTCATATGTCTCTTCAATTTTGTCTCTCATATTTGCCTCCACTTGTCTCCAAGAAATGAAAACTTCCATGTTGCCTTCCCTCTTCAGTAGTACTTGTCAGCTGTTTCATCCCCCTTTTCTGACATTCTGTTAGAGGGGGTCTGTGTTTGACCACTGAGAATATGAATGCCCCCTCAACACACTTCTTTCCATTCCTTAGCAAAAGATGGACCTTATATAACTTGAGTTTCAGTGCAGAAGGCCGTGAACTCATTTTGACTGCAATAAAATGAAAGCCTGTTGATTAACAGGAAGGCATAGGTACATTTTCCACGTTAGCCCTTGGGGCTAACTAGTAATAATTTGATTGATTGATTGATTGATTGATTGATTGATACAATTTTTACTGGGAGACTAAAAATGACCAGCTGCCAATATTATATCACTTTTACGTAGGAGCCTAGGACCATGCATCAGGAATAATTTGCAAACTGGAATCCCACTTGGAAAGAAAACTAAGCAGAGCAAATGCAGCCAAGTTTTGATAAGCCATCTTACAGAACTAATATAGCTGATACAATCAAAACAAGCAGAATAGCCTCCGAGGGCTGAATGCACAGTGGTGACACCCCAGCCAAGAGCACTGATCTAGCTGTGGCCCCAGTAACAGCCGCTGTAGGTACCTAGAAATTGTTAGTGGGAATGGAGCTCTGAGTTTTAGACTGAGCAAACTTTCCCTATTTGAATCATGAAGAAAAACATCCCAGCCCATTTGACTTGGTGTTTCTTGCTCATCATTTAGGGCTAATTACCATTAGGCTCTAAGGCATGCAGCATTGCTCTGACCTGCTGCTCCTGACAGCCCAACAGGGCACGTTTCAGATATATGTGGGAGCTGCTGTATCCTCCAGTTAGCCAACACCGAGACCTTTGATTAAACAGCTTAACACTATTTCCTTCTGCTAACCCATTCCCTTGTGTGGGAGCTGGAAGTACCTTGCCTGAAGGCACAATGCATCCCTACAGGCAGGAATTCAGGATTGTCTAACCCTGCCTCTCTGTTACTGGCTTCTTATTCTGAGAGGCCTTTTAAACTTTCCAATGACCTCTTGACTTAGACATCGTTATCCTTCACTGTGGGAGGAACATACCTTTCCATCTTTTTTACTGTCTCGTTCAACCTCATTGGATTCATTGACAGAAACAGCATAGATACATAAAATTGCTGTAATTGGGTCAGGCCATAGGTCTGATAGTGGCCAGCGATGATTGCCTAGAGAAAGAAAAGAAAAGAAGAAGCAGTGCACAAACACAAGGACCCTTCCCTTTGACAAATCTTCTCTGCTACCAGCAGTTTCAAGGCCATCAGAGAGCATCAGAGAGCTGGAGTTTGTATCCCGACAATCAACTTATGATGCAAATATTATAGTACCAATAACAGCTAATACAAAACCCATTACTTTTTTGAACTCATAGATATGTTTCTCATTAAACACAAATGCATATCTGCAATTGTTTATGACACAGATTCTTATGTGTAAGTCATCAGTGTTTTTTGCTGTGCTTCTGTATTTGCAAGGAGACAGATGGACTGTTCTCTTTTTTCCATAATAAGCACATAAAGTAATTTTTTTTTTAATCAACAGGATTTCCCTAATTATCTTTTAAACTATTTTCACCCTCTCTCCCCCATCCTAATCTGCTTTTTATCAGAGGCCTCTCAATTTCTATTATCCAACCTTCTCTTTCCTCAGCCCCATTACTGACTAAGGTGTCACACACACACTCCATACCTTTGTAACAAAGATCAGCTTGCATGGGCAAGCTGCAGTTCTGCAAGCTGTTCTGCACTGTGGACCTGTTCTGCACTCTGCTGAAAACACAGTCTAGTCTTTAAAAGGTTCTGTAGGGTTTGAGCAACTTCTTCAAGCTTAGAGGCAAGGTGCTATAAGAGGCATTACTAAATCTACCCCAGTGTACAGCACACTACGCTCTGTAACTTGCTGGTTTTGCAATACAGTACATTTCTTCTAACATTTGAAATACAATTCAGTCCTATTACTTCTATATGTTGCTCTGCAAGACCACCAAGTATCCCTAGAGATAAAGGTGCCAGGTCTTTAACAAAACAAACCAGCATGATGTTCAGTGCTATTCAATACCAGTATTCATGTAACTGGGAAAAGCATTGCTTTCAAATCAGACTGTGTAATTTAAAATGTGAGAGGTGTTTTTCCTCTCTCTAACCAGTGCGTGCTGATGCAGGTAAATTCTCAGCTGGATGCAAGTGGCTGGACAAGCACAACAAAACTGCTTTACCAAACATTCCCTAACTTAAACTTGTGGTCGTGAGATGTGCTTTATGTTTGCTTTGGTTTTTGGGTTTTTTAATTAATGGAACCAAAATCGGACAGTCCATAAGGCGAGCAAAGGCAAGGCCTCCTGTCTCCTTACTTTTGGGTATACAAACTCCCTGTATTTATTCTATCAGGGAAGAAAGAAGTGTCCAGATCTGGGTGTCTCTGCCTAGCTGGTCAGGAGCAGCGGGAGGGCATCTCTGCTGGTGTCCAAGTCTCCGTGGCGCTCTGCTGCTTGCTGTCCTTCACTTGTAATGACGGAAAGCTTTGACCCGGCCACATCTCTGCTTCTGGAGGGAAAAGCAAAGCCTTCTCTTAGGGCTATTTCAGCTCCCAGGACCCTTGTGCTGCCCCGAATGTCCTAGCAGCTGCCCAACGAGCATTTCTGTCTTTCACATCTTCTTCCCCTGCTTAAACAACCTGCAGCTAGTATTTTCCTTTTCTCTTTTTCTCTTTCTTTTTTTTTTTTTTTTTTTTTTTCCCCTAATCACAGAATGGCCTCCTCGCCTAATCTAATTCCCACTCCTTTGTCACAAGCAGATGTCACTTTTACATCTGTGCGTTTGCTCAATCGCCCCGTCTCCTCCAGCCCAGCAGATGTTGCCGCCGCCGCGGCCGCCGCGGCCGAGGGGAAAAGCAAAGCGCAGATCCCTCTGCTGGCCGCCGCCCGAACGCCAAGGCTCTCGGCCGGGAGAGGGACCAAGCAATAAGAAAGGATTTTTATTATTATTATTACTATTACTGTTGTTGTTCTTATTATTATTATTAATATTATTAATCCTTCTTCGCTTTTTCCTCACCATCATCATTACTATTGCAAATCACCCCATCCCAACTGGTCAGGCAACAGGAGAACAGACAAGAAATGACCCGGCCTCCTGGCATGCTAAGCTAGCGCGGAGAGGGAGCGTGGTCGCCTCGCTGCGCACCGAGCGGGCAGCGCCGGTGCCCCTGTTCGGTACCGGGCCGCCAAACCCAGCCCGAGCAGCCGCTGGGAGCGGGCCGGCAGGGACAACAAAAAGTGGGAATTATTTTCTCCTGGGATGACAGGTGGCCCCGAGACGCGTCGGGAACAGGAACGTGTCCCTCTGCGGCCGGGAGACAGCCAACACCTGTCCCGGCCCTTCCGGACCCGTGTCCCGCCTGGGCTCCGCAGCGCTGCGGGCCGGGCTCCGCGGCCGCGCTGCACTGCGCGCCCCGTCCTGCGGAGGCCCGCACCCCAGGGGACCGGCCGCAGTGAGGTGGGATGCTCTGGCCGCTCCCTCCCAATAAAGCAATGCCAAAGAAACCCTCCTCCGTGTTTAACATTTTATTCCGGCGGGTGGGATCGTCGCAGCGCGGTCGGAGCCGGGCCCGGGAGGCGCTTTCCCATGGTCGGCGGCGGCCGTACAAAGGCGCGCTGTTCCCTGTTTTGTTCCGCTGCCTCCGAGCATTTCTCCAGCAGCCTGAGGGGAGCGGACCGGGCCTCTCTCAGTGCTCAAGGAGGGGAAAGAAAAGTGGCTTTTAAATACTCGGCGTGTTTTTCTCCGGCACCCGACCCCGTCGCTCCTCCAGCCGCCGCACATCCCGCGCATCCCGCGCATCCCGCACATCCCGCGCATCCCGCACATCCTCCACATCCTGCACATCCCGCGCATCCCGCACATCCCGTACATCCCGCACATCCCGCGCATCCCGAACTGCCCGGCTGGGCCAGAGTTTACGATCGAGACAAAAGGGTTCTTCTGGAAGAGGGGAAAGAAAAGAGGGGGTGAAGCAAACAGGAGGCTCTAATTCTATTTGTGTCGCCTGGAAATCAGAAGGGGTTTTTCCACACTTCGCCTTGATTTGATTATTCCTTGGAGATGGTTTCTCTGCCCCCAGCCAGACGCGTGGGGGAAGGCCGCTGAGGCAGTTGGCCTATAGTGGGAATAATCAAATTACCCATTTGCTGCAACTTTTTCGGCAGAACCGCTCGCGTGTAGAAAGAACAACTGGAGCCCAAATCCCTCGGAGGGGGAGCGGGTGAAACCCCGGCGGAAAGGGGACGGGAGGGGCGAGGGGTGAGGCGAACCATCCCCCGCGGCAGTGCGGAGCCGGCCACGCCGGGGACAGCGGGGCAGCCGGGGTGGCAAGCTGGGGCAGGACAGGTGCCGGGCGGGCAGGCCCGGGTGCGGGAGACAGCGCGGTGCTGCTGCGGGGAAAGAAACGCGGCATAAAAGGTGCTCCCAGAGGAACAGAGAAAACGCACTCGAATTCGGATTTCTTTTTTTTTTTTTTTTTCCTTTTTTTTTTTTTTTTTTTTTTTTTCTAATGCCCTGTGTTGTTTGAGAGGGGTGAAGGCACCTCCTTGCCCCAAACACGTATTCATATTCATGAGAGCGCGGGTAAATAAAGACAAATCCCTGCTGTAGTAACACTTAGATTCACATCATTCTTTGGTGCCCTTTAGATTTGGGGGACGGAAGACAGATGTTTGCAGCGCTTTTCTCTTCTTGTCTGCTGACCATAAAGGGACAACCATTTAGAGCTCGCAATTTGTTTCCATCCCCGCATTAAAACCGTGTTCACATTTATTTTCATTTCGACGGTGCACAAAAAGTGTCCACGGGCCATCAAAGGCCGTTCTTTATCAAATACACATTGTACAACATGCAACCGCAATAAAACTATCAGACCTCGCCATAAAACTATCACCCAGATCCTCAGCGGCTCAAGAATCTTCTGCTTTGTTTTATTACCCACCGGTAACTCACAGTGACATGTCCTCCCTCCTTCACCCCCCCCTCCCCCCCGCCGCAAAAAAATAAAAGGAAACCTCAGTCATTGGTGTAATTAAGTACCACTTTGGAGCGTTTTTAATGTATAATAAACCACCTCAAAGCACAGGAGCCTGTAGTTTCCCCGTGCTCATCCTCTGGCTTTGAATTAAACTACTTAGTCTGGAAAATACTGTGCGAGCCTAAATGCCCCTGTAAAGACTTTATGAGTTTGTTACTTTAATTGTCGACTTGTTACAGAGCACATAAAAGGGGTAATGAATGCAATAAAACTAATTATCTACACATTGAAATCATATAAAATATCCAGTGTTTGTTTACACAACAGTGAGATTCCACTCAGCATTTTCTACGCTGCCCACCCAGAGGAGAGATTTAATGAAATACGACTAACGAAATGAAAATTACATCATCGTCAAGAAAACTCCACGAAGATCCCTGGCGCTCCCCTGCCCCTCTCCGCGGCTGGCAGCGGCAGCGCGGAGCCCGCGCGGGTGCGGAGCAGCCCGCGGCAAGAAGGAGAAAAACGCCAGACCCAAGTGAGATCCTCCTCCTCCAGCTTCGGAAACTGCATGTGCCACGTCGTGTTTGGAAACAGGTTTCCAGAAGCCCCCCGTCCAGACCGCATATTTTAAAGTGTGGCTTGGGTTTGCATCTTCTCCCCGCTCACTTCTCGCCCTCCCGGAGGAAGAAAAAGTAGGTGCAAAATGGGATGTGCTTCATCGCACACACATCCCCCATATACCTTTCTCCAATCGCCTTTTCCATTCCAATATAAACGATAATAACGATCAATAACAATAACGACAATTTAATCCAAGCCTTACGTATGGGCAAACAAATAAAAACGGGGACACCAAGCCCAAGGAACGCATCTGTTTAGCATCCAGATGTTTTGCATTCGGGGGCTTTATTCGTTGCCTTGTGCCGAAAAGAAAAAATCCCAGCACCTA
>NC_081252.1:53150272-53307772 GCF_030490865.1 Poecile atricapillus
CAGGACTTGGAAGGTAGGATTGTGTTGTTTGTCAGAATATCACACAGAGAGTGCTGGAGTGTGATTTCTTGAGTAGCTGTCCCCTGAGAAACATCATGCAATAACCTTTTCTTTCCCCACACTGTGTGCAGCTGTTCCTTCAAAGTGTTGAGAGATGTAGTCAGTCACACTTGGATGACTTCTGTAGCTAATTTGCAGTCATCTCCTTTTTTCATATCCTTTTTCTTGGGTATGTGAGGGTAGGTTGTACAACAGTCTGTTTATGATATTATAGCAGCCAATATGAATGTACCTATATTTATATTTGAACACAAATATATTCATAGCAAATGTTGCTTGTGGTGAACCAGGGAAGGTCAAGGAGTCAGCTGATCTCTATAAGCAGCAGCATGCATGAAAAAATAAATTTGGGTGAAACACAGCATATCTTTAATGGCCATTAATGGTATGGAGGTTGGATGGTGAATTGTTTGTTCTGAAACAAAAGAGAATTACTTCAAGCAAACTGGATTCTGTGTGCCAGCTGCATAGACAGAACTCCTGGGTTGACTCACTCATTGTAAAAAAACAAATCACAAAGACTACCAGAATTTACTTTGTCTTTTGGGGTTTTTTTCATAATATCAAAACATGAATACATGCAAAATGAAAGCAGTCATAAAACCTGAGAAATGTGGAAGAGTTGCAAGAAAAGCTCTGTAAAGAAAGTGGTTTAGGATGATGACAGCCTCAGTTGAAAGTCACAGCATCTTTCCATGATGACATGTGTCCTCATTATGTGTGGTGATGAGTAGCTGGTAGCTGTCACCACAGCTCCTAAAAGCACTTGGCCTGAGGTGAAGTGCTTTCTGGTGCTCCCTGGGTAGCAGGTATGCAGTGGTGGTGCTCAGGTTTTGTTTCCATGGCTCTCTGTAACTGCTGCAGTGTGGGGATGGCCACCTGAAAGGAATCAGGGAAGATTATCAGGAAGGGATAAAAAATCTTCAGGCAGAGCTATATCAAATTATTTCTTGAAGAGAAGCTATAAGGCTGTATGTCCATTTGTGTATAAGTAGTTTTAAATTTAACTGTAAAGATGGAAATATCACTATAAAGTATTTTTAAAGCAATTTTCCAGTATAATAGTATGCAAAAAAAACCCAGAAAGCTGTTAAGAAACACGTTTGTTACAAAACAAATGTGAGCCAACAGATTAAAAACTAATATGAAGATTTTATCCGACTTATCAGGTACATTGAGGTTTAACTCAGATTTGTGTGGAATTGTGGATATCTAAGTTGTGTAGAGTTAAAGATAAAACCAATTCCAAACTGTACATGTATGATAAGTGGATTTTTCAAAAGGAATATTTGAGAACTCCTTCCATTTTGTTTATCAGTCTCATGGATGTACATGGAAAATAAGGGCTGGTTTTCAGATGCTTTAGGTATGGGATTTGGGTACCAGCAAGGTTGGTCACATTTCTATAAGAGTTCCCTGGGCTTGCTGAGGAGCAGGAATCCCTCTGAGGTTCACCTCTGTGAGTGGATGTGTTGAAAGAAATGGGAGGTTTCTCTGGCTAGTCTGGTCACATTTCAAAGATGGTTCTTAAGGAGAAACAAAAGTAAACAAAAACCAACAAACAACAACACAGAAAAACCCCAAAACCAAACCCAAGCAGCATCTTCATTTGTCTTGATCTGGGTATGTCCTCACTGGTACATACAACACAGTATCACTATTATTTTATGGAACAGTTCAACTTCACTTGCTGTGTGACACTTGCTTCTTAATTAACTTTTGATAGTTGGCTTTAATCCATCTTGTAAATCTTGGAAGTTCACATTTTATGCAGTAACTGATGAAACCTTTGCTATAATGAGAATCTATCTTTATGTTGTCTTTTCCACTGTGATTTATGGAGTTTTAAAATGTGATATTTAGAAATGGTCATACCTTTGGGTCCTGACCACCACAAAGAGTGGTTTGCTCCCAAAGTGGGCACACTACCTTAGGAGAACCATACTGTACTTTAGCTCAGCTGTTTGAAAGCATGATTGTAAGGTTTGTGAGTTTAATTTTTATTTGTTAGGATTTTTTCTTATGGTGTGGTGCAGAAGGCCCTGGTTAATACTGTGGTGCTAGGTAGAGAAGTCTCAGCTGTAGACATTTGATATAATTTAGTGAGGTTGCTTTGGCACAGTGTATACCTTTTAGAAAGACAACAATGCATTTATGAAAAATTAATATTCTTGCAGTTTCATACATACTGATCAAAGTCTGACACAAACTATGGAAAAGAATTGCAAATACTGTCTTCTGGTTACAGTCTGTTTTCCCCTCAGACTAATTTTTTTTTCTAATCCTTGCACAGGGTAAAAGTTCTGTTCTGTTGTAAAGACTGTTCTATTATATTTATTATGAGTTAAAAATTTGGTCCATTTGGGGTGAGGAGAGACTTAATTTTTTTTCAACTAATAAATATCTATTATTAGTTTTATTCCTATAGAACAGGAGAGGAGAAGCAGCCATCTGCAGGTTTTCTACTTGCACAACTTTACAATGTGTTGAGCTAGTAGGTCACAAAAAACACTTGTAAAGGTCTGTTTGACCCATGGCACGGAGTTATGCCATATTGTCCTGCAAAAGAAATGCAGGGATTTTTGAATGGATGTTAATTTTATTGCATACCATTCCCTTTTCTTAACAGCCAGAATTCTTTTAGTGGCAAGAGAGTACTGTCTCATTGATTCACTGAACCTTCCCCATTGAGGGGAGTTGAACAGTTGTCAGCACTGATTTGGAAAACAATGGAGATCTTTACCTGTTGTTTGGACTGTCAGGTATGCAGCCTTATACGTGTCTATTTCAGAAGAAATCTACAAAGGCTGTGTAGCAATGCTATGCAATTGTATTTAAAGTCATTTTAAGCTCAGACTGCCATGGTCCCATTCTTTCCACTTCCTCTCACTAGCTACCAACACTTGTGCAACCACCATGAGCCATTTTAGGAGTCTAATCTGACTGAAAATGCATCTGTATATAGAGTTTTTAGCTGTGCTGGCTCCCAGACCAGCTCGCCAGATAATTGCATGGATGCCAGTATATATAAAAGGCTTATCTAATTCAGGAATAAGCTAACATTGTGTTCAGTAAGGGAACTGACATGCTTGAAGATTTGGGGAGATCTCCCAGTTTCAGTGCAGTGCTATTTTGTCTATGTCCTGATATTTCTCTTTATTTCCTGGAAAGAACAAGCTTGTGCTTGTAGCTGCAGTCTGAGATATTAAAAATCCTTAATGAATAAGGAAAAACACACCTCAGAATTTGCTGCTATTCCTTGTGTTTCCAGCAAGGGAGTAAATGAAATAAGAGGGAATGTATCTTAACCAATGATGTGGTTAACAATCAATATATTGATATATTGATATAAATATATCATAATATGGGAAGATGAAGGCTATTCAGGTCAGCTAAGAAAAAGGTGAAGCTGAAAAGCAACTGCAAGTCATATTTTGGTACAAAATCCTACACCAAAGGAAAAAACAATGGGACTTAGTTTTAGACTAAAACATTTTATACTAGTAATTTAACAGCATTTCAACTAAGACTTTGGATTTGTTATTCCAAACTGAGTGTAAGATGTGCCATGCAATTTTTTGTTTGCTTAGGGTTTTGATAGTGCAAGAAAATTGATACATGGGTTAATAGTCTGCATTCCTGTAAAGACTGCTGGATAGAGCAGAACAAAGCAGTCAGTGTTATGTGGCACGGGTAAGTTTTGCTTCTACAGTAAAGGGTTCATAAATGATTGCTTAATGATCGCTTCACAAAATTTAAGACAAACATTGTTTTTAAAACTCACCTACTGGCTATCTCTATTAAAAGCCAATAGCAAGCTCTTTCTTGCAGTGTTTGTTTTTCTCTGCCATGGGCCAAAAGAAGCTACTGTATGACCTGAGATTTCTTTGTGTCTCAAAATTTATGTGAGCTTATTAATGGAGGCCAACCACCAATAATAAATTTGTGCTGCATGTATAGCACAACAGTTCATCTCCTCTGACTTCATGACTGAATAATTTATAGATGTAGTTATCCTGGAATTTGTAGGGGTTATTAGCATTTTAATGAAAAAGATACAGCTGTTGTACTAAATCTTCACTTTTTTTTTTTCTTCTCCCTCAGTTAAGGATTTCGATCTGTACTTTGGAAGCAGCTGACAGCGTGTGGTAATGTGCTGACTGGCACTATGGGCAGGCGGTACCCAGGGGCTCACTATCGGCCAAGCAGCTCATGTATGTATGCAATCAGTCTAATTTATTTGTTGCTTTATTACTTTTGAGGGCTGCTAAGCCTGTAATTTTTGAAATAGTATTTATAAAGAATGCTGACATTTTCTAATCGATTCCAGCCCTTCTGTGTGTGTACCCAAATGGTAAGTGTATTGATTTATGTTTAAACTGCAGAAGTGCTTTCTAGAACTTTAAAAAGTGGCTTACCATGTGACTTGACCAGATCTACTGCAGTGTGCTGTGGTTTGTGTTCAAGGTCTCCAGTTTCATTTATTATAGAGTTCTAAGGTTAGCTGCTATTCCTCTTCTCATCCATCTTAAGCTTTTAATACCAGATACCTTCAAATTAACAAGCTACTTGAGCTTAGCCAAAAATGTCACTGTGTACTATAGTTTCAATTGCTTACAACTGCAGCTAACATCTCCAGATGATTTGTATTCTTGACTTCAACATTATTCATGTTTCTTTCCTCTGAATTGTATCCTATTGGATTGTATTACATCATCTCTTACTGAAGTTTGTCTTCTGTAGAAGTGCAAAAAGGGGGCTCCTAGAATTTATCACTCCTTATATCAGCCATCACACTGCAGTGGTTCCACAGTGCAGAACATGGGAAGAGAGCTGATGTGATCTCCCTGGAGAGCTGTGGGGTAGCACCTCACCTCCAAAAGTCTGCTGCTGGTCCTTGTGCATTTTCTGTTGATCCCTCAGGCTACTGAGGTGAAGCTGTGGCAGGTTAACTTTTGTATTCGCTTTTCCTTCTGGTGTAGCAAAAGAACATGATCTCACAAGGCTTTTATTGCCATCAAAGCCAGCTTGATAAGCTCTCACTTCTGTAACATTCTTTCTGTTCCTTGAAAGACTTCTTTAAAACCTCTGACCACTTCAGGCATCTGGCTCCACACATACTTGCATTAGCTGATTCAGGTGGTGAACTGTCAGTGGGACTGACAGCTGTGGCAGGACAGGAACCTCTGTGGTGGCTCTGCCATGGACATGAGGAACTGCATGGTGAGATCCTGCATTTAGAACCTGACTTTTGGGGTTTTGCCTAACCACAGGGCTAAACCCGAGGAAGTAGTAAAGCATGGTTACTTTCTGCTACAGACTAATAATAGATATCATAAAGACATGCGTTAAAATGGTGCGTTAGAGCCAGCTTAGGTACTGTGTCCAAAGATTTGTTTGAGTGATATTGTCTGTACCACAGTGGAGGAAATAAATGGTTGTTACAGTTTTGACAGATCTTTGGTGGTCACGTGCTGGAGTACTGAGTTGGACTGATCTGTTTGAATCACTCGCCATTAATTCTAGGCACTAGCTTTCAAATGTGGCCTCTTGATGTATTGCTGGACATATTTGTCTAGGCTTGAAATTCAGACAGTTAAGATATTCTAGTGTAGAAGTATCTAATCAAATTCATTCCTGCTTAGAAAGAACAAGGAATAGGCATTAGATTCTTACCAGAAGAGCCTGAAATGTTTTTCCTGTTGTCTAGTTAAACCATTTTATGCACAAAGAAGTTAAATTGTTTACTTGGGGAAAAGCTGGGGCTCCCATCATCTGCCAGGGCCAAAACTTTGGTCAGAATCTGTTGGCACCAGACCTCCCTCAGTTTGAGGACAGAGATATCAAAACACCTACTTCATAACTGCTTTGTACTTTTGTTAAGCTAAGTTTTCCCCTTCCTTAACCTGTCAGGGTTTCTAAGCCAAGAAACTTTCTTTGTTTTTGGTTTTTTTACTGTATGATTTGTGCAACTTCCTGGTGCTTAACATAACATGTTTTGGACATCCAGCAATAATGGTATTGAAATTTCCCAGTATTTGGGAAATGTGGATCATAATGAAACATCTGATAACAGATGAGATCTTGATGGAAGTGCTGATAAAACACATGATTTTGCTTTTGTGTTCTTTGCATAAATGATGAGTATTACACCATCTCAGTTATTGTATTTCATATTTACAGTTATTGCAATCTTAATGGTGTACATAAAGGACTTGGTACAGCCTTAAGCATTAGTCCCTGACTTAATCTTATACATATACATAAACCTATACCTGAATAAATCTATGAAGGGAAGAATTTGGTCTGTGCGGAATACAGCAGCTGTATTGACTCTTAGCTGGTAAGGTAACCTTTCATCCATTTATAGCATTGACTGTTTTTTTAATGATTTCATAAATTTATTAGATAGAATAGTCTGTGGTCTTATGAGAACAACAAAAGTTTTTATAGTCATGGAAACATGTAACAGTTTAAATAGAAAATGGCTTATTTGAAGCCCAATGCTAGGAAATATATTTCCTATACAGATGCTGAAGGTATAAAAAACAGCAAGGTGTTTAAATTGTAAAATGGAGAGGTGCAAATTTAACAGGTGCCTGCTGGTTTAGACTTTTAAAAAGAGTAATTAAGAGAGCAATGATCTCCCTTGATTATAGTCAGCAAGCAAAACCATCTTAAGCATATCCCTGGCACTGTCTAACGCTGCTTGTCCTGATTGAACACTCCCTTGTCTACTATTTTATTTGATTTTATTTCTTATGTATTTTCCTTGTGAAAACATACAGACTAAGGATGGCTGTACAGTCTCCACCTACTGAAAAGCTAGGTTTTGTTAACAGACTTCTTTCATTAATTTCTCCTGAGCTTTTTTATTTATATTTTTGTAATACTTACTTACAAATTCCACTTTTCTCCATTGGCTGCAGCAGCTCTTGTGAAAACATGGTTGTGTTTGTGATGTTTAGGTAGTCTCAAATTTTTATTTAATACCAAAATTTTTTTCTATGCTCCAAGAGTTTTGTATGTCTGGAAAAAAACTTTGTAAAGGGCTTGTCCATGCATATCCCAGAGTATAAAAACTCATTTTAGTTAGTTGTAGTCTTTTGCATGACATTGAAATCTGACCAAGTGTTTTGAAGAAAATGGGTTTGATTCCAGTGCCTTCCTGCTGGCATTCAATGCTCACAAAGGGCTTAAACAGCAGCAGCAGCAACACTAATTATAGTAATAATAATAAAGAATAAAAAATGCGCAGTTTTGTGAGACTGCCTTAAATAAAAAAAGCCCACTTTTTCAGAGGACATTGGAAGTGAGAAAGTACAGAAATATGTGGGTGGTAGTTTTCTACACTTGCTGACCTTTGAAGCATGCAGGGGTGGAAGCTTGGTCCTGCAGTGGCACATCAGCTTTCACTGGGAGGAAGGGACTTGCTTGCCCCTGGAACTGCAGGACCAGCCCTTGATGCCCATGGACAGTGGTGCCACATGTCCCACTCTTAAGTCATTCTTTTTATTTGTGGCAGATAGAGATGGATTTCTAGAGTTTTGACCTATTAGTGGACTCAGTAAGGCCCATATGGAATGATTTTTTTGATGTGATTCTGCAGTATAATTTGTAGAGCTGACTCAGGTTTTATTTCAGGGAGTTCTGCTGGAGAGTGACATTTTGTCCCAAGCAAACTTTTTTTGGGAAATGCCGTTTTCCTGAAGCATTCATAAATCAAAGATGATAATGAAAGGAAATATTCCTCATGAGATGGCACTCGCCTGGACTGCAGATGGGAGAGGTTTGAGTCTTGGTTCTTCATGATCATCTGCTTCATGATAAAGCTGCTCTTATAAAGAATTCAAAGTGCTTGAGGGGAGAGAGAGCAGGGTTGATTTTATAAACCTGAGGTTTGATTTCCCTTGAGGAATGCTCGAATTTCTGCTCTGCCTCTGTCTATTCAGTTTCCCAAGGAATGCCCAACCATGCCTTTCTTTGCACTGAGCTTGTAAGGAAGCTGTTGTTTCATGAAAATGCTGAAAAATCTTAGTTTCACTGCAGTGAGATAAAGAAACAAATATGACAATGGTGACACTACAAATAATAGCAAACCCCCCATAATGAACCCCAAACTTCCGGTCTTGCAGCCAGTGCTGATAATTACATTGCTATCATTAGCACAAGATGATTTGGTATAAAAATATGTCACTGTGTGGCTCTGTGGGCTTGGAGCTGCTCCTAGAATACCAGGTTACTGATCCAAAAAGAGTCACCTCACCCCAAGGAGGACGAGTGTATGCATTGTACAACTCTTGGTAGAAGTGCCAGTAAAATTCTATATATGCAAAATCCTGCCCTATATCTCCTGACCTTTTCTTTCCAAACAAAGACATCTTAGTGTAAATGAGATTCTAGCTTAGCACTGCTCAGTGATGCTTGGGCAGGTGACGCTTCTCTGTCAAGTTTCTTTAAGAGCTCCACATAATAGCTGAGGAAAAGGCAGGAACACAGATGACTGATGGAGTGGAAATTGCAGAAATACCCAATGACGCATGTTCATTACATGACATTAAATGACACATCTCTTCATTAAAGTCTCTCTGGTTTCTGCCTTCCCTAGGAAGCTGTGTGGAGACTGGCATAAGAACTTCATCTTCCTCTTGAGTGATCCTGGTGAAGCTCTAAAGCATGTGCTCCTGTTGGCAGATAGGAGCTGACTCAGAGCCTGCAGATGAAAAGCTTTCTTTAGGGACTGTGTAGTACTCTGAATGCCTATTGTCACTTACGTATTTATTTCTTAGCATAATTAAGTAGTAGCCCTACTTCAGGACCCAGACATGTCAATTCCTTCTTCATGGGGGAGTCAGAGATAGAAGGTGAAGATTTCTTGTCATTCCACTTGGGGTTGCTCATGGTTGTGGAGAAGCACCATGATAGCAGATTTGCATCATGTGTTTGTCCACTTTCACAGAAACTCTAATTCCTTTGGTATTTGATACCTTGTGGACTTGGTAGATAAGAAAGAAGAGCAGAGAATTTTGGCTAGCACATCAAGAACTCAAGATTCTGTGTTGGAGCTCAGGCCAGTAATACTGGTAGTTTGTTCTTTTCCACTTGTCGAATGACTTCTACAGGCAAGTTTGTTGAAACTGAATCTGCTTTCAGCCACACTTCATTGTAATTAATATAAATGCCAGTAAGCGCAGTTGCTTTTCTGTTACATTCTCCTTCCACTTTATTATGGATTGATCTGTTTAGTTTATGGGGACCATAAAACAAATATGATAGTTTGATTTCATTTATGAGCACATGGTTTGTTTTCTATATGAGCACTATGGACAGAGCCTTCTCAGGGAGCTCTACTGCCTGCATCAGGCTAGGATTCAAGTCATTGCTGTATTCTAGTACCATAATGACACTGGGAGAGTTACTGAGTGTATGGCTCTTTTTAATCCCTTGGCATTGTCAGCTCAAGCAGTACTGCAACTCTTGGTTTACAAACTGTTGTATGTTTTGAAATATTTCTGATTTCTCCCATTGAAGTTTGATTGAAGAGAACATGTAGATTTGCGGGAAACTTTCAGCTTTGTTAGGTGTATGAATTCGTGTAATGAGCCTTATTTTAGTTCAGCCTTTGATGAAAAAACAGAATGGAAATGTAGAGACTTTTTTGGTTTGATGTACCCTGATCTCTGTTCCTTTACTGGAGGCAAGGAATGTGTGCATAGGATATGTGAGTCCAATTTTAAAACAGTTTAGCAGATGTAGTTAAAATTGCATATATATACTAACCTTACCTAGGACAATACAGAATTATTATCAATAATACAAATTACCTAGATAATACAGATACAAAATGTTTTCAAAGTACATGGAACACAAACAATCTTTTCAGCATGCAATATTTTAATTTGCTTTTCTGGAGAGCCCTGATAGTCTCATTGTGCAAAAAGCACTCTACTGCTCTTTTTTTTTTGTCTGAGACTTGGATTTTTTATTTTTACTCACTGGTCTCAACTTACTGTCAGGAATTTGAAATTATTTGCAAACACTTAGGAATTAATGAAATTAGATGTTTTCTTTATATTGATACTTTTGACAGACACATACTTTTATTCTTTGTTTCCACGTAGAGTTGTAGAGAGTCGACCGAAGGATTATTTTCCATTTTTTTAGATTTTAAGTTTCATCCCTGGAGCCTTCTTTGGTACTAAGTAAAATTTTACAGTAAAGAGAAAAGAATTTTTGGTGTAGAATGCTCTTTCAAATGCTTTTTAAGATCTCAGCTATGAGGCAGTAAAAATAGTTGGCTCAAAACTATTGCTACCAGTCTGGGTAATCTGAGGATAAAAACATTTCTGGATAACCTTGTTTGATAAAAGTTTAATGTATAACTAGCCATAAATTTGTAATATGTGCTCCAGAGAGCAGATGAAGCTGTAGCAGGTGAAAGCCCGGCCATCAGAAGTTTAAAATAAATTAGTTTAAAAAAGGGAAACTGAAATAACTTTAATTACGTGCATGCAGCTAGTTGTTCTTGGAGAGGCAGATTGTGCTCAGGAGTATGCAGCCTTGTTTCTAGGCTTTGCAGGAACAGAGAGTGTTTTCGAGCTGCAAATTGCAGTGCCACACACAAGGTGTGTGGGAGGTGGTTACTGATAATAATCTGTTTAAATTTTTTATTTTTATCTTCCCAGCCCATCATCTGTGCTGGAACCTTGGCCATTCCACCTGACAGGGTCTCAGTTAACATTCTACCTGCTTCTCTTACTAGTGCTGTGATCTGTGCTTTGTCTTTCCTGCTTTTGGTGCCTGTGTCACCTGATCAAAGAGCTTGGGATCGGGCCAGTGCTGTTTCAAACAGCTGGAAAGCTGGTCCTGGACCTTGTGGGTTTCCTTAAGGCTGTTAAGGAATCCTTCATCTTTTGAGTGGCTCTGTTTCCTGATTTAGCAACATACAACAAATGATCCAAGTTAAATTTATGTGGGACTGAAAAATCCCTGGTGTTAAATCAGTCTGAATCAGTCAAAGTCATTTTATGTGCCAAATCTGTGGCCCTTGATTCCTTTCTAACGCTTCATCAAGCATATGGGTAGGCTGCCTGTCCTACAAAACATTTTGGTTACATTTTTTCACTGAGACAGCTTATCCTAACTTTCTGTTTTATATGACATTTTGCTTTTGTTATGGTATTTCTGATCAGCTTTGATTACACATTGTTTACCTTCAGACTTGGTAAGAGTTATTTTTGGATGGCACTTGAGATTGAGGCTGCAGAGTGTAGAAGTCCTTCTTGCTTTATTGATCATCTCATTTGCAGAAATTCAGGTTACAGTTTCTGAGTTTCTGCTTCTGTTTTAGGAAAAATGACGTTTTTGCTTGTGCCGTGTGCTAGCTTAACTTATGTTAAAAGTGGGGATATTTGTAAATTAGCAAATAAGTCCAAGGCACGATCTTTATTGTAGAGATTGAGTAATTTATGTGACAATTAAAAAAGTGGAATGTTAGGGCTCAGCAGTTTAATTTAAACAGTGGGATTACAAAAAATTACAGTCGTTCACTTAGCAAATGTCACTGTGAACATATATAGATCCAATGACAGAAGGTCTTGTTATCTGTGCTCACAAGTAGCCAGCAGATAAAACACGCTCTGTCTTCTTGCTGTGACAACACTGGCTTGGCCTACCAGACTGTTCCATTCTACACATGGGGGAAAATCTAATTAAAAGGAGAAAACTGAATTTGGAGAAGACTTAGCATGCCATCTTGTTTTTTTTTTCCCTCACTAAATGCAGGATTAGTCATTATGGCATGCCATGGCTATACCTTATATAAATGAAAGAATTGCTCTTTATTTCTTAAAGTGGTTACTTGATTTAGGAGTACTGTAGTAGCACAAGATGACCCATGTTCTCTACAATATAAAGTTTCAGTCAGGTAGTCAAATATACACGGATTATTTAGATGTATCTATCTTAATATATAAAAAAAAAGTACAGTGGATTTAGATGGTTTCTTTTTGTCATTAATATTTTTATTATTTTCCTTTTTTTCTTTGTATCTGTTAGAATCTGATTCTGAGAAGCATCTTGTCTCAGAATTTTTTCTGGATGAGGAGTTTGACTGGCTTTGTGGGAAGGGGGAAGGAAAAAAATGGTAAATGGGAAGGCATATTCAACTTGAGTGCTACAACTCATTGAGGATCTGAAGTTTTTTTTCCCTCAATTATACCACATAAAGACAGATCAGCTTTATGGATTCCCTTTAATAAGAGCACCATTAGAACAGAAACAGCTCTGCTGCTAGGCTGTTGCAGTTGGTTGGCAGCATGATTAGCTCTAAAAGGAGAAATGTCATTATTGTGGCAGCAGGGACTGGCAGGGTGCCTCCTGGGGATGGAGGAGCCAGGACAGAAAGCTGGTTACCAGATGGTAATTTCAGTAGGACTAGGTGAAGCAGGAAGTAACTGGAAATGGGACAAGCTGCATTTAGCAACCAGGTTGAAGTGGTGATTTTATTCTGATGTGAGGACAGATCCAGGGTAGAGTAGAGAGGGCAGTAGTGATTACCTCCTTGGGCAGGAGTGTTGTATTTTATGATATGGAGAGACCCTTCCCACCCTCAGCAACTCAGAGATTTATGTGGAGTCATCTGCAGATATATTTGAGAGCACCATCTGTAAGGTACTTGCAGCCTTGCTCCTTTACCATTCTTGCATTCCCCAAACTGCTCTGCCCACCATCATAATTCACTTTCTTGGCTTTGCTGAACTTTCTCCTTCCAGCTTCCAAGCTCAGTGCAGCTAAGAGGTCATTGCCAGAGGGAGCAGCAAGAAGGAAATAATTGGCTGTAGTCTCTGATCTACCACAGCACTTCGTTTGAATATTTTCTTTCCTTTTCCATTCTGAAAGTGTTAGGTGTTGACTGGAATTTGTGTAGATATCTAGATAAGAAGAATCAAATGACATTTGATACTAAGAAGGGTTCTCGTATTGATTCAGATTTCAGCTAATAATATAAATTTGGAGTTTATTAGGATGCTTTTTGCTGACATCTGTTTAACTATTACCATTTAGCTGGTCATAGTTTTAGAATGAATGTTTTAACATTGGAATTCACCCTTTGAAGTGAAGGGAGTTAGCTGGTGTTGAGATGCAATCGTTGTATAATGAAGGTGTTCTCTATACCTGTTTAGACTTTAACCAAAGCCCAAGTGTATAAGACCTGTGGCTCAAGTCCCATGGCATGAAGTTATCATTAAATGTTTTATACACAAGAGATATCTTTGCAGAAGGGAAATCTGCTTTTTAGAAAGATTTGTATTGGTTTTTTTCCTATGTTTCCTAGATGTGGTAACAAAAATTGTTATGAGTACCTTGTCTCTCTCACTGTCTGTGTCATTCATATCCAAACCAGACTTTTTAGCAAAATGTTTTATTTATGAGAAGATGGCCAGGAAAAGGTCCCATACTGGAATTTACTGCCTGACTTTCTTTTCATGATTCCCTCCTGTGAGTTCAACCTTGTGCTTCTTAGTTTCATATGCTAGATCCCATTCTGCAAATTTTCTTGTGAACCTGCCTTACTGCTATGTTTTCTTTTACCAGTGCTGCTGTGGTTTCCTGAGTAAGCTGTAATGGGGAAAAACCTCATATTTTCCAATGTATTTAAGTCTTTGCTACAGTATGTTGACTAAAACTGGAGAATATTTTTGAGTTTATGTTCCTAGAAAGGTTGTACATTAACAAAAATATAATAGTTATTTTTAATCACATGTTCATGTTGCTGCAGACTAGCTTCTCCCACAGTTTAGTGACTTTCAAATATCATTAAAAACTCAAAAGATCCTCGCTGTTATGCTGTGAGCTTTATTTGAAATGCTTAACATCTCTCAGGAGCTTCTAAAATGTGGTATTTTCTTTTGTGTTTTCCCTTTGTTTTAATTCTTAAATGGTCCCTCTTTTCAGATTTCAAATTATAAACTATTTCCTGATGCATTGCTGATGCCCCGCGAGCCATGTCAGAAGTACTTCCAGGTCAGATGCCCTTTAAAAGATTCTGCTGTGCAATATGTGAAATTCTTCTCTTACTTTTCTTCTTCTTCTTTCCAGGCACATATTTCACTTTCATTTTGCATATGAAAAAGAGAAAGTACTTAGTAGGTTTTTTAACAGTGCCTTTTTAAAGAAATTCTCTATTCAGCTTTTTAAAAACTTTAAAAACTTTTTAAAAATCTTCCAGGGGACAATACATTGCAAAAAGTCACTAGATGGCAAAGACAAATTGGTCATGCAGTGGCTTTTTCTCTCTTTTTCTTCTAGCTCTGCAAGTTTTATGACAAGATTGAAAAACATCAATAAAAGCCACTCAAGTAATATCATTAGTTGTATTATTAGGATCCTTGGAGAATTTGCACTACTGTGACTACTCTGTGTTAAACACATTATACTGGTAAAAGTATTTTAATCAGTATCTGTAAGACTATTAAAAGCCTACAGTTGAGCCTGGGAGCTCTTTTAAAAAGTAAGCAAGTTGAAACCTTTAATGAATTGCTGTGACAGATCTTCTACTGAGTTAAGTGCTGTCTTGAAGAACCAACAATTTAACCATGTTATTATTCCCAATAATGATAACGTTCTAACTAATGTTAGCTTTTCACTAGAGTAGAATATTTTTTGGTGTTATACCTGCTTTTACTCAGTTACAACTTAGCAGTGTTCCCCCACTTAAACTGAGATATATGTATCAACTCAGTGACTCCTGGTCTGGTTGTCCATTTGTTTGCTCTTCAGCAGAAGGTAGAGAAATCGAAAATATGGTACCCTGTACCAGTAGCGTGGTCTCTGCTGGTGGCCACGCAGCACAAGGAGCTGTCTGAGAGGGGGATGGAGCCTGCCTGGGCCAGTCCTGGATGCTGGAATCTAGGGTTCCTGCATTTTTTTGAAGTTTTTAATTAGAAAGTTGGGATGTGCTTCCTCTGGGAAAAATTACATGTTTCAAGCATCATTCTGTCCTGTACAAAGGAGGAGGGACAGGCTATTTCTCTTCTTCCTTACACTGTTCTGCTATGCAATCTTTCTTCAGTGCTCTTAGGCATTTCCTTGCATTACAATTTTTCTGGCACTTTAGTTCTAGTCTCGTAGCAACTTCTACCCCTGAGATGGAAGATCTGCCCATCTGTACTTCTTCTCTTTTTGCCTTCTTTTCTCTTTTCTCCCTTTTTCTCACATCTGTGTCTGCTTCCAAGAGCAGAGGGAAGCTGGCCGTGTGCATCCCAGGGTGTGGCTGGAGCACAGGGGGACATCCCGCGAGCAGGCTCGTGGCTCCTGAGAGAGCAGCCTGCTTCACTCCTTGTGCTGCTGTTTGCCTGTTCATTGATCTTTGGATCATGATGGTTTGATCAACAGATCCCCTGAGATGGGGTCAGGATGGGAGATGGTGTCTAGTGAAAGGTTTGTTTTGGCATTTTTCTGTTCAGGGTCATACACCAGCCCAACTTAACACCCAAAGTCACAAACACTATGTGGGTCACAAGGAGTCCTTGGCTCAGTCATTGAACAATGTGCCAGTGTGCATCAAATCAATGGAGAACTTTTATCAAGCAGATTAGTAAAATGTAATACATTTTGTTGCAATGTTTCCAAGGGCTTATACTTAACAATATTTCTGAGCAATGAAACAATAACAGCAGGGAACGAGCTAAAGATAAGCTGGCAAGCAAATACTTAAGCTTTATCTAGAAAGATTATTTTTTTAAGAAATGTGTTGAGTGACAAAAACAGTGGCAAACATTGAAAGAAGTGGCTCATTTGTAACAAAGGAGAAGATTAAATTTCAGTCTTGTTCCATATTGTGGTAATTGTACTTATTGGTGAAAAACATGAATGCTGATTTTAATTTGCTGAAGCATGAAGTAAAATGTAATCTAGTGATATCCCTAGATACCGTGCAACTGCACAAATTCTAAAGGTCAGGCAGAGGAGGGGGTGGAAATTATCTTGCCCTATTACTTTACCTCTGTATGTGACTTTCACATTGTCAGATTTTGAGTGATTCAGAAAAGAATCCAAAGCAGCCACCTGATATGTAGAAGCTGCTTCATGTAAAACATTTTGGTAACATCTGATCGGATGTGACCTTGCTTACATTAGACCTAGCTGGTTTTGAACAAGATCCAGAAAGCTCTGTGTGTGTATATGACGTGTTTATCTGAGAAGTAGTTTATAATATTCCTTTAAATTTTGTAACAGTTGTGTTTTAAAGCCTCTTGTGGCTAAGGTTTGTTTCAGGTTAGCTGTTACCTAAGATGATGGCTTTTGCACGGCATGTGCATGGGGTGATCTGTCTTCTAAAGAATTTCCAGTTGGTTTAAGCTGATTGACCAGGGCTTGAGAAATTGGCAAATGTGAAAAATTGTAAAATTTAGTTTAAATTCTGTTTTTAACAACTTTTAGAAATTGTTTTTCAACAGCTGGGTGGGTAATTCAGGGAACAAAGGGTATTATTACTTGATCTGCTTGGTTTCAAATGAACCAGAGTGATGTTTGCAAGTGAGCAGCTTTGACAGCACATCAAAGAGAAGGGAACACTAGAAACTGCGCCTGCATTTAGAAAACAATGTGAAGTGCTCCTTTTCACTCTCTGTATGTATTATGTGTTCTTTTAGAACCCATATATTTAATTTCTTGTAAATCTGTACAGCAGTCAGTTCTGCCATTGCAGTGCAGCTCAGCTGAAATGATCTGTCATCAGCTAGCTCAAATTACAGCTTTTCATTCGTGGATAAGCCCCAGATACCTTTTTATGTGCAATATAAGCAGTCAATGATAACTGAGAATTAGGACCAACAGGAAGGGTGTTTCATGTTGTGGCAGATGGGAGTGATTTCTTGGTTTCTAATTTAGTTGCCAGGTATCAAACAACTGTGACTACTACAATAAATTGAGGTGTTCATGGAGTACTTGTCCAGTTTAGTGGAAGCCATAAATAGATGGTACAGGAATAAATTACAGTTTTTTTTAATGAGTTCTCTAAAAGGTCAATATTTTGACAATTTTTAATAGTCTAAAAATCTGCTCCCTCCATAAACTAAATAGTTTTTCAAAATATGAGCTGTGCCCCTAGCTAAGGAAAATCAGAAGCTTGTTTACAAGCAGAGAAAAGAATGATATTATTTAACAGCATAGTATGTGTACTCTGCCCTAGGATGTATGTTTTATCCTTAAGCTTGAACTTTGTGAGCTACAGAAATAGTAAGCCATCTTTGGAGCCAGCCCTTTTTTTGAAGTTGATTGAATTCCAGCAGGGTATTTTGTCAAGGGATTTTTTTTTCACTGCCCCTGGGATACAGGGATACAAATACACCTTTGTGAAATAATTTTCTACTTGTCTTCCCTGACCGTCTAAAAAATTCCCTTTTCTAAAAAAATTTAAAAGGAAGGGGAGGGAGGGAAAAGAAAGAAAGACAAATAGCAGAGAAAATGCAGGTGTTAGGACTAAACATCAGGATCAGCCAGTCAGGCTTGGCAGTAACAGCACTACCCAAAGATGAAAAAGAAGCAGCATCTGTCTGCAGTCTGCTTAGAAATATTTCAGATTTCTGCTTCCTAGTGATGAGTGCTTGAGGACTTATTTCCCTCCTCATCTGAGACAGAGGTGAAATACTGAAACAGTTATGGTAAGATAGTGAGAGTCCCAGGCATATTGCGAAGGACACCCCTGCTGCTCCAGAGTCAGCCTGCAACAGAATCAGAAATGAAAAATTTGCCCTAAAATTGTCTTGTATAGGGTCAAGCTTTCTGCTTTTTCTCATCTTCATGGTCCTGATGATCTCTCTGTATGTTTTTCTGCCTCAGTTCTTCCTTATTTAATAAGATAAGCTTTTTTTCTCTTCTCTTGCCCACTTAGGTTGTTGTAATTTTCCTCCTGTAAAACAATTACCTAAAGTGCTACACACCTTTACCAGAAGCCCTAGCAAAAGAGTGTATGTAAATGTGTTTCACGACTGTTTCTGTTGCTTTTCAGTCGATTCCGGCGTGGACGCGTTGGCAGTGTTTATGGCAAGCGGCAGCACGACGGACGTTGTGAATCGCAACAGCCCCGCCACCCCGCCCAACACCCTGAACCTGCGCTCCTCTCACAACGAGCTCCTGAATGCAGAAATCAGGCACACAGAGACCAAGAACAGCACTCCTCCGAAATGCAGGAAAAAGTATGCTCTGACTAACATTCAGACAGCCATGGGGCTTTCCGATCCAGCAGCTCAGCCCCTTCTGGGGAACGGCTCTGCCAATATAAAGCTGGTGAAGAATGGAGAAAACCAGCTCAGAAAAGCTGCCGAGCAGGGACAGCAGGATCCCAACAAAAACCTCGGTACTACTGCAGGCGTAAATGTAACTTCTGAGAAGTTTGAAAGCAATGAGCCGATCCCACAGGATTCCTCTGGCTGTGAAATATTACCCTCGCAGCCAAGGAGGACCAAGAGCTTCCTGAATTACTATGCGGATCTAGAGACATCAGCTCGAGATCTGGAGCAGGGTTTTGTTGCGATGGAAGATAAGTCTGCACAAAGCAACAGCCAGGCTTCTACCGTTATTGTCAATGGGGAAATCCTGCCCCGGAAACAAAACAACATGCCGAGCCCAGAGGATGGCCAGGTTGCCACAGTGTCATCCAGCCCTGAGACAAAGAAAGATCACCCAAAAACTGGGGCCAAAACAGACTGTGCCCTCCACAGGATTCAAAACCTGGCCCCAAGTGATGAGGACTCCAGCTGGACTACCCTGTCCCAGGACAGCGCCTCGCCGAGCTCGCCTGATGAAACAGGTACACAAGCAAAGACTCCTCACAGACACTGTTTTAGAAAGGGATTGCTTAGCTTTTCTCAGCTGATGCTGAAGGAAGAGAAGGAGAGAGGTGGTTTAGCAGTTTCAGTGGGGAAGTGGATTGTATGAAAATACAAGCACTGGCCTTGTACACAGCTGCTAGTCTGCTTAGGGAATGCTTGGAAGCTTTCTGGTCAATTGTAGCAGCTTTAAGAAAAGCACCAGCAGATGGCTCATACAGGGTCCTAGAAATATGTTAACTGCACCTCTTGGCTAGTTTATAAATAATTGTTCTTCAATAATCAGTGGGTGCATGTTGTGAGAGGAAAGTGATTGTTGGGAGATACTGAACTACTGATAGCTAACTACACACAATGAAAAAGCTTTTCTGAGCAATGATTTTTCGGTTCAGTGAAGATTTTTACTTTTGTTATGCACAGCTTTGTAAGTGTGCCCACTACATCCCAGTCATTTGATAATTCTCCCTCCCTATGTGGCAACACGGGTAAAGAGAAACCTTCCCAGCTGAGGAGCTGTGCAGGGAGCCCTGGTGATGTCTGTCCTGGTGGTCTGTGGTTTGGGGCAGGGACAGGGCTCTTCACTGGATCTAGGGTAGGAGGAGAGCATTGTGTGGGGTCTTCACAGCTCAGTGCTCTCCAACGCTTGCATTTATGCTCCAATAATAGATGTTAGGGCCCAAAGAAAGAAAGAAGGATTTATCTAGGGGAAAAAAATATGTAGCAAACTTTTAGTCATATGACTTCTGGGAAGTGAAAAAATTGCCCAGTATTGAGAACAGTTAATACATAAAAGAATGTAGTCCAGCAGGTACCTGGGGAATTAATAATACTCAGTCCTGAGACTGTATTTAGCACACCAGTTTATCCAGAAATATGATAGAAATATGGTTTTCCTGAGAAGACACTGTTGAAAATAACAATATGCTTCTTTCAGGGCTTCTGAATTGTTTTGTCTTCCTCTTCCCACTCTTAATAATATTTCATTATTTAAATCCTGGAAATCTGAATATTGTTTTGTGAGGTATTTTTGTTACTTTGTTTTCACGTATTTTCTTTTGGAGTTGTGTAATTCAAAAACCCTGAAAAATTTATTCTTAATTGATTGCACTGGGAATGCATCATTGTGTAGATAAAATCTTCCTGAAGTCTCCTTAGGGCAGGACGCTTCTACGTGTGGTCTAATAAAAAGGTGTTTTCAAGAGCCTTGGCTTTCTCTCTGAGGAGGTCAAAAATAAATACAACTCAATTTAAAGATACAAAACAACTGACTTATTTAAACAAATGGTAATAAACAGATATGATAGAATCCATTAATAATGAGCATTGAACACCACAAGCACAGTATGGTATAAGAAATGTGTTTTGAGGAACCTCTTCTTTCTTCTCCATGGAAATTATCTCTATGTGCATCTTGACAAGAACTACATTGACCTCAACTTTCAGATATTTTTTTTAGCACTTTCAGCTATCCAACCTTCTTTCTGAAATTCAGTACTTAAAAAAAAAAGTCTGTGGTGATTTTAGAAGCAGAAAAAACCTATAGTCAGCAAAGCAATGGGATGTCATCGAGATCTTAGCACATGCCAAGCCGTAATGGGTTTTCAGGCAGCCTTCCTAGAGACAGGCAGTGCCTTACCACCAGAGCTGACTGACAGCCAGCACTGCAGGCAGTCCCCCAAACAAGGAAACCTGCCTCTGTTGGCCTCAGGCACTGCATCTCCCCTGGGACCTACTGTATCTATCCAGCTGAATCCTCTGTCGTTTGGAGCGTCTTATGAATAACCAGATACCAGCTCCAGGTGGTTTTAATACTGCAATTGGACCAGAACAGGGTTCACATCATGGGGAATGCTTCCTTCTTCTCTCTCAAGAAACTTTCCTTAGTTTAGCTTTCAAAGGAAACACGTAATGTGTTATTACACTGTCTACCTATTCCTTCTCTCCCTCTCTGTATTCATCAGCTTCACCTGGTTGAGTTTGTATTTATTCATTGTAGGATTCTATGTGGTGCAAGCAGCAGCAAAGCACATGCCCCAGAGCTCAAACCTAGGAGAGAATGAGGGTGATGTGTTCTGTTTGTGACTTGCTTTTTTTTGTTTGTTTGTTTGTTATTTGTTTGTTTTTTTGTTAAGAAGCTCCCTAGTAGGTGGGCACATTTCTTAATCTTTGTATCACCTGAAAAACAATTTCAGTGGAAAGTGATTCTGCCACAGTAAAGTGCAGTGCTCTCTGTTATAATCTCTAATGAATTAGAAATGAGAATTCTTCAGAAAATAAAAAGAATTCTCTTTTGCCTCCAAACCAGCAAGAAAACTGGAATGTGCTTTTGCTTTCTGTTTTAATTTAAGTAAACCCCCCTCCTTCTGGAACCAGGAATAACCCCATAATTAGGAAAGTCCCTGAGATATGGGCCACATGATGCTAGAGAGCTGCAGATGTTTCTTGCTCTGTGCCAGCTGCCCTTCTTGCTCTCTTTGGGGTTGTGGGAGGATGTGCAGGGGCAGCAACCTCCTCAGGCTCTCCTGTCTCTCAGCCTTTGGGTCACATACCTGGTTTCTCCCTAGTTGATATCAAAGAGGTATTAAAACCACAAGTGTCCTCTTTTTCAGGAGTGCTGCTGTGTGCAAGTGCATTATGCCAAATGCATCTCTGCTGCTGGTCTCCGAGCAGATACAAGAGGGCAGTTTAATAGCTGGTTACAAATAAATGAGTTCAATCCACAGCTGCAGAAATGGCAGCTGTGAGACTGTCCCTTGGGGATCAGGAGTGGTCTGAAATAACAGCACGTCTGGGAATACAATAAAAATTACAGTAAATCATGAACTAGTCAGAAAGACTTATAGCAGTGGTCAGTTCTGCCTCTGATTTTAATCAGCATCTTTGGCCAAATTAAAATGGATGTCCTCTTGAAAGCACAATTCTTCCTCTGCAGTACCTATCTGATACAGACAATGTCTGTTACTTGCTCAGAACATGTTTTCTGTGTTCCTGAGTGGGGAAGAAGATTTATGTACTAAAAATAGATTCAATTACATTGTGGATTAACACAAGTCCTATAAAACTAGAGAGAGAACCACCTATACAGTTGTAGGGCTCTAAGTAAACATCCAATTTTCAGATTTTTAGGAATAAGAGTCTGGTTCACACTTGCTGTGCACCCTAAAGACTGAAAACTTTTAATATTGGCTGTTATTTATACTTTTTTTTTAATCCTGCTTGTTACTGATAACCATGTCTCAAGGATATGGATGTTTTATAGTGTCAGGCTTGACTGTTTGCTCACTGCTTATGAAATAAGAAAAGTGACTATTGTTCTGTATCCCCAGTGTGTGTGTAGGTAACATTCTGCATGTGAAGTTACTAACTGCACATTTGTCTCTTATTTAGCCATCCCTATAAGAATATTTTAGGGTCAATTTAAAAGAAATAAAACTACAAGGGCAGCCATGGTTACACAATGTTCACAGTATCAGGGTCTACTAGTAGAAGACTATAAAATAAATTGGACTTGATAGTATATTGAACTTGAAAGATGATCCTCTCAAGCACACATTACCACTATCAGTTGCACAGAGAGGCTGCTTGCTGTGTTTAGGCAGTCAGTTTGGTTTTATTCTGTGATTCTCAGTGGAGCTACCTAAATCCCTATCTTGGATGCTTTAGTGCTCTGACTTTGACTCTGAAATCTAAAGATTCCACAATTAAGATTGAAAATCAGCACCCAGATTCCACAATTAAGAGTAATAATCAGCACCCTTTTGAATTGAGATAGATAACAGAAATGGGTATGTAAAAGTGAATTAAGTGTGCTTAAATTGAAAAATGGGAGAATAGATGGTCTATATGGCAATGATTAAAATCCTCTTCCAAATCCTGTTTGCAATTACCAAAATTTGGGACTATAGAAGAGGTTTTCCAGAATGTATTGTGTGGTCTTAGTTACAGTTTCATACTTAACTGGTTATCAAAAAGACAATGATTTTTCAGTTCATCAGAGCCATTCAGCTTCCTCTCTAGAGTGAGCTTGGTTCAACTGCCCACCTGGTGTCCCATGAGATGTCTGGTGGTGTCCAAAACAGGCAGCAGAGAAGAGGCAAGAGCTATGTCTTGAATTTGGAGAAACAATCACAGGCTGAGCAGGATGCACATTAGGTAACACAGGTGAATTAACCAGCTGAATAGAGTCTGAAACACCTGCCTTATAATTCAGAAATGAAATTTGTTTGTTTTACTATGTCTGTCTTTGTTTTAAAAATAGCTCCTTGTTTAATCTCTGCTATATTGTTCCCAAAGGGTCGAGGATGGTTTGTCATACAGCTCTCTCCTCGCCTGACATCTCTCCCTGGGTGCCCTGGGGCTGGAGGAGATTGAGTTTGAAGACACTTGCCCTGTGCTGGCTGTGCTTTGACTACTAATGCACTGATGTGGCTAGCTCAGTCCTTTGGCTACAAATAGTGTCAAATGTGGCCCGGTCCTGACACAGCTTCATTGATTTGACCTTACTCCAGCTGAACTTTTGCCACTTGATGGGAGTCTAACAAATTGGGTTGTTTTGCCCTTAATATTTCATTTCTTGTTTGGCGGTTGTCTTTTCAGGACACTTCCCAACTGCTACCTTAGTAAAGCACGTAATTCCTAATACAGAAAATATCATAGTGCTGCTTTGTATAAGTGCAATACTATGATTTTGAGCCTGTTAAAAATGAATATTTTTCTATTCAGTAAAATGAGTAGTTGTGGGATAAACAAATGCCTGCACATATACCTGCATGGGAAAGTAGAAGGTGGCAATGGGGAGTAGAGGTGGTGCCGAGACAACACAGGGAAGTACATGCCAGCGTCATGCTTCTGCCTGAGTAATTCACAAGATGCCCAGAGCACTCTACTGTTTCCTTTAACTAAGTTTCCTTTAACTCCACAATGCATTTTATGTGAATGTGTAATGTTAAGAGACATTAGGTCTTGCTTTTTGTGTGCTGTAGCAAAGTGGAAAACTCTTCTGAGCATCTGTAGGGCAGACTCAAGTTTCAGAAGTGGTAAATAACTTTATCATGTCAGGGACTTAACTTGACAAACTATTTTTGGAAACTTTCCAAGCTTGTGTAGTTTAGGGATAGAAGTGTGTAATTCTGGATGCTGTGCATACTCTCTGAGGTCTCTTGTGCCTAGGATTGTCAGACACAGGACCAAGCAAAGAGGAAGAGAAAACAAACCACACGAAAGAGAAAACAGAGAAGGCAATGGGGAAAAGTCAGGATCCTGATTTCAAACGGTTGATAATGCAGGAAGTTGCACAGAGGAAAAGCCACGATAAGCTCATACCAGACTAACCACTGCTCCTTAAAAAAAAAAAAAAAAAAAAAGAAAGAAACTTTCCAGTTCATAAAGCTGTTCAAGTAATAAAAAATGATGGCCGAAATCGATCCAGTAAACCTCTGCCTCAGCACTTCTGAATGCTGCATAGAAGTCAGGCCAAACTTCAATCCACCTGATTGATGCTTTGAAATGGGTATAGATATCTCTGGGGAAGAGAAGGAACAGTATTACCTTTGGGAGGATGCTTTATGTGCAGGCCTCTGTTTGTTAAGGCAAGCTGAGAACAAGGTTGTATTCTTCCAGATGGGGTCTGTGTGCTCTGAAGCTCTTTGGAGCCTGTTTGGGTGCTTGTTTGTTATCTTCTAGGCTCCTGTGTATCAGCTGCAGGAGGTGTGGTAGAGGAATGGTATTCCTCTACACTGAGCAGAATGAGTCTCTAGTCTTTGCAGTGACCCTCGAGCTCTTGGAGGGCCTTGCACTTGCTGGGGTAGCAGTGATTCACCAGGTGTACAAGCTGGGCATGGCCAGCACAGCTTGGGAAGTTTCCTGCTCAGGAAGTATTCCTGCCTCTTTGCACCCTGCAGAGTGGAAATGTAAAGCCTGGGCTGCTCCTGTGAGCACCTGCTGTGATCCCAGTGTCGAGCCCAGCAGTGGTGAGCTGGTCACCCCACTGCTCTCAGAGGAGAAGGCTGATGGAGGAACAAGTGGGTTGTGAAGTGGGGGAGATGGGCTGGAAGATGGAATGTGACCTGGAGGAGGGACTCACTGGAGGGGGAAGCAAAAGGAGAGTCAGCAACAGTGGAGATAAATAAGGACTTGGCACCAACTGAGGGAGAGCTGGAAGCAAGCAGGGATGTTTGCAGATAGTAGGTTAGGCAAGCAAGAGTAGCACAAAGGCAATGACAGTAAATCAGATGGACTAAGTTTGACAGCAGCAGTATTAGGGATTTTGTTTGTGCTGGGATGTTATTTCAGGACAGAATTCCTGAAAACTTAACACAAAAATGGGGAGCTCTGAGTTATTTAATACTGCAGTACTGCTAAGACGAAGTTTGGGCCCCTGTGAGAGGAGATGTCTGTACAGTGGCTGTACATAGACTTAAATCCTCCTCAAGTTCCTGCCCTGTTATGTTTGCACCTGGAGGTATTTCTTTTAATCTTCTCTAGTTAGTGGCTTCTTTAGACCCCAGTCTCTCAGTGCATTGCTTCCTTATGTGCTGAATTCTCACGTAAGTCAAGCATTAGGTGATTGAAGTCTAATTTGGCTTTAATTAACAACATGGGATTGGCTGAAGTGGGTTGTGGGTCCCTTGAGTCACAATGGTGCTGTTCCAAGTTATGGTATTGCACATAGAGAAATTTCTGGATATACAGAAACCTACAGCATGTAGCACCAAGACATGGAATAGATGGTGCTGCAGACAGCCTTGGGTTCGTTGCTGTTGCATTAGGAGAAGGTGGGTTGATCAGAGCAGTACTGAGCATCTCCAGGAGCCAGAGGAGGTGCTGTGTGATATGACTTGACATGCAGAGACCTTGCTCTGAACTCAGTCCTGCTTGAGAGTGGATGTCTGGTCCCTGCCTTAAGGGACATGAAGCCTTTTTAAAGAAATCCCATAAAAGCACATATATTTGCCATTAGGACTCGATTGCTTCATTCTAAGAGCCCCTGGCTACTCAGGATAAGGCTGGAAATGTCCAGTGTCTGGATGCCACAGAGCTCAAGATAATGACATTAAGTGGGATCCTTGTAGTGTCTGGATCTGGTTTTGTAAAGCCCAGCAATATGTGTCCTTCAGCTTGCACAGTAGGTTTGTCCATGATACTTTGCTGATGAGAAGGCACTGGGGAGAGAACAACTCCAAATATAAAGCATATATTTTTGCTTCCTGCTTATAGTGTCTCTGGGGCATTTCAATCCATTTTTTATATGGTGTTGTTACAGGGATTATTTTTTAACTTCTTTTTGTTATTTTGATTATTTTATATGTACATAATTTGATACACTGATTTATTACATAGTGAGACTAGTTCAAGGCTTTTGCTTGAAAATCATTCTCAGAACTCTTCATTAAACTGTTTCTTAATAAAATGATTTCATCCTAAACAATAACACAAATTAACTTAATGCATTTTTCCTGGTTTTTAATTACTTTTGGATTCTACAGAGGTCAATATAATTTTTTGACACTGTATCAGTTATTAACTCAGACATCATTGCAGGGCACTGAGGAAGAAGTAGCACTGTCATAATCCACAAGTCAGAGCTTTAACTTTTAACTTTGTCGAGCACACTTTCTGTTTGCATGTAACCGATAAAATACTCTAAATCGAAGATTATGGCTTTTACTTCTTGGAAGTGGATTTTGGAACTTCTCTGAACCTGAGAAGTTTTTAGTAGGAGCAAAGAGCCCCATCCCTCCTCCCCTACTCAACAAGGAAGCCAAAAAGCGCAACTCAGATTGGCCAAATTAATTTTTAAATTAGAATACATTCCCATTCAGACCTTAATTTAATTTTACTTGTACTCTGTAAGAAAGAGACAGTCAAGTTATCCTGGTCATTTTGGCTGACATGATTCTTGGCTTTGCTTAAATTATTGATTATAGCAAGGGGAGGGACTTTGCAATGAGAACAGTGCTCTCACTAATATAAGCCTTTCTCTAAATCAATTTCTACCATTTCTGCAATGCACCTGCAGGAAGTCGGAGGTTTACAGCCTTAAGAAGAATTTTGTCTTCAAAGAGTGGATCTTTGCTTTACATTTTTTAAACTTTTCATGTTTATACAGGCAACTGAAGAGGAAAAAAAACCCAACATAAATATATTTACAGGGGGTGACCTGCAGGATGAGGGGCTGTTCTGGTTCAAAGTTGAACTGATTAAATCTTGATTTGATTGTAATCTAAAAGCTTGTGGGCTGAAGGTACTGTTTCAAAAGCTTGTCTCCTTTAGCAGAATCAGTCAGAAAATACATCAATGTCTTGCAAGCTGGAATGAATTCAGTGGAGGATGCAGTATATGCACACACTGCTGAAATCCATGTATAGCCATCTCTCTTATTTTTTCTTGGCTTATTAGAAAATGCAGTCATTTATGGTCAACATAGGGTGTTTCCTCTGTTACATTGAATGGGGATGGCTTCTCTTCCCTCCCATCCAAAGTACAGTTCCTCATTCAACTGATTAAGTAAGTGTTTAAACACAGCAGTGTATTTTCTCATATTTGAGTTGGAGATGTTACACAGAAGGAGAATATGAAGCTGTTGGAATATATATATAGCAAACTTAAAGGATGCTGGTAGCAGATCAGTACGTGTTGAGCTATACAGGAGCATCTAGTAACTGTAAGTAACACTTCTGTTCTTCTTTTTCATAGCATTGGCTGACAATGTCACTTAGGCCTGATACTGAATGCAATTATTTTATCTGTTAATAAATATTCTGCTCGGTGGAAGATCAGCTGGTATCTGACAGGTTAGGTTGCAGCAGTATCTTCCTGAATGCTCATTATTTCAATAGTGAATTGACAAGTGATGTTTTATACTTGTGATCCATAGAGCTTGAAATCTGAAATTTGATAGATCTAAAATACATTAAAAACCAGACTTCTGATTTCTCCTTTACATGTGACAATTTCTTCCCCTGTAATTTTCTGGTAGTCAAAGGGAAGAAAAAATTATCTCTAAGCAGTGTAATAGTGTACCCCTAGTCATTCCCTAAAGTTCAAGGCAAAGGAACTTTTGCAATACTGAATGTGGGTTTGGGGATTAGAACAATGAGGCAGTTTATAACCAGAATTGAACTGGGAGCTGTCAAAGAATGTTGACTAGTATCTTAGATATTTTTTTTGTCCATCTTGCCAGCTCTAAATAAATCAATTTGTTGAGGTAGAAAAAGGATGTCTTACTGGAAAGCTGATTCACACAAAACCTTTGCACAACTTTTTCTCTTCATTATAGGGGAACTGTAATTAAATAGCACAACTGTATTTTCTTCTTACAGAAACAAAGTAATAGTAAGAAACAGTTTGGTTTGGCTTCTGTAAAATTATTTGAAATTTGGTTCATGATTTTCTTTTGTGGGTAAGGTAGCATTGTTTGTCACACTCCAGCTGTAGCAGAATTTCAAGATAACATTTGGTGTTAAAATCAAATTACCTTCCTTTTCTTTTGTGCTTAACTAAAACAAAATAACGAGTCTCCTTTTTTTGCCCATGGAGGCTATCAGCAGATCAACTAAGGAATTTTCAAATCTCCTGGCTACATTAATTTCCTTTGGTTAATTGTGCTGGAAGATAACCAGTACTTTTTTTAACAAAGATATCTGAAAAGTAGGAAGATGATGTCAGAACAATAGAGATTTCAGGGTTAAGCTTCCACTGGCATGGAAGAGGAAGTTTATTTAATTTTTCTTATGGGATTGTTTTTTTCCCACTAAAATGGGTGTGTTG
Source organism: Poecile atricapillus (assembly GCF_030490865.1). Classification (NCBI taxonomy): domain Eukaryota; kingdom Metazoa; phylum Chordata; class Aves; order Passeriformes; family Paridae; genus Poecile; species Poecile atricapillus. The sequence goes on from NC_081252.1 coordinate 53,178,934, forward strand.
GGCTTTGTAAAATTATATTGCCTATGTGTATTAAGGGTAAGTATAGGAAATAAGACTTCATTGCAACATCAAAATTAATGTATGATCATTGGCAGAAGATTTATTTTCTATAGTTCTCTTGATTTCATGTCACGGGTGAATTCTGTCTTTCAGAACTATACTCCAGATTTCTGCACTTTGAATATACCAAGCTCCTATTACCTAAGATTTTCTAATCCTACAATGACTTCATGGGGAAAATGCAGCATTTTAAGAGAGGCTGCCTTAGGAATAGGGTGACAGTGGAAGTTTCCCCATTCTCTCCATTCTCTGTTCCTCCCAGTAGCTTCTGACCACATCCACTTTAAGTTTCTAGAAGTTTTTCCAGAAAATAGTGGGGCATGGTCCAGTGTACTCAACACTTCCCAGAGGAAATCACCTGGTTTTTTGGTGGATAGGTGCCTCTGACTTGAGGGAGACTGTTAATCTGGGACAAGCTTCAACTGTTCTGAAATAAAACCAATTGAGTAGTGACTCTACTTAGTTGTGGTTTTCCAGGAATGATGCAGAAGGGTGGATTTTCTCTCTGCCAGAAGTAAGTGGAGATGTTATCTATGTGTTCTATCAATGTTTGAGGTTCACTGCTTCCAGATTTTGTTAATGTCAGTGCAATAGCTGTAGGACAGTATTAAAAAAAAAACCACAGGCAAAATGTACTGATTCAGAAGTTGCATTTGCTGCAGCCCACACTTGAAAAATACTGTAATAGTAATTACTGGTTGTATTTTAAGTATTCAAGTGTACAGCAGAATATTGTGGGTGGAGGAATACATCTAGTATTCATATAGTAGACCTCATTGTTTTCCTCTGCAAACCACCCCATCTGCAGACAGGGCAAATGGACAGATCAAGCACTGGAAGTAAGGGGAGGGGAGGGAGTTTTCACATGTTGCTCCTTTAGTAGTAATACACTTAATTTTACATCTTCATTTTCATTGCACAGGAATAGACAGGATCATTTATAAAGGCTGAAGTAGAGATGAATAACTTCTTCAATATATTCCAGTAAACCAATTAAAAACAAAAGGAAAACAAACAAATTCTTCTTGGAACCAATACACCTTGTCCCCAAGTGGGAGTTTGAAAACAATATATATTCAAAAGCAAGAATAAATTTCAGGTCATTGTTTATCTTTTCTGGGTTAAGCTTTCATTTTAATTTTGTTTTTTCAGCTCTTACCCTATTTTGAGAGGGAAATGTGGTAGATTCTATGGGTTTTAATGTGAGGTTTTTGAATATTTGTTGATTTGTTGTGGGGTTTTTTAAAGTGAACAAGCTACAATTTTCCCATTGATTCCATCAGGAGTTAGGGAGCTAAAAAGTTCCAGATATCTCAAGACACAAAATTGTAAAAATTTCTGTCAAAAATGCTGAGAACAAGTGTGAATTCACAAGAGCAGTATTTCCTTTCTTCAGTATTTATAAAGTAAACCTTTTGAAAGGAATGAACCTTGCAGCTTGAATTCTGTAGTAATGAACAATCAACTACCTCATTTGGTAAAATGCTAAAGGGCTTTTGGTGGGATATACTTTTATGACTTGCTGAGGGGTAAGGTGGTAGTCAAAGTTTGAGAGAGAGAAAACTCTTTTCTCCTTCTGGTAACATTACTGCAAAGGGGTCAGTGTAAAGGGCTCCAGATTGGGTTATTTTGACTTCTGGTTTATTGTTCTACAGATGCTGTGTCAGGATTGTGTGTTTTCCTGGCCACTGTTTTATCTGGGCTATTTTCAGGTGGCAGGATTCAATGAGAATTTGTTATCAGTGCAGAAACTGAATTTCTGGCTAGCATCTTGCTTACTGTGTGTTGCTGCCATCTCTTCTTTCTACTTCTGAAATTTTCTGGAATGCAAATAATATCAGGGCAGCAAGACTGTAAACACTTACTGACATAAGAGCTTTCCTGACCTGTAGTAATTGTCTTGTGTAAAAGCATGTAGTGTAAGCAGTGCTAATTACCTTTCCACAGCAGTTGTCTCTGCACTAATCACCAGACAGATCTGATGTTAGTTAACCGCTCCTCAGTAGTTCAGCTATATCCCCATTTCCTTATTCATGCAGATATAAATCTGTTCTATTTGCTTATAAATAAATTTGTATTTGTTAAATGGTGATGCATAATTTGGTATAAAAGTAGTAAAGTCTTCCTTTTGGATCATGTTAATATAACTTGTGAGGGGACAAGTGTGAAAAGATAATATTCAGTCCCATAACTCCTATGTTTCTACTGTCATATGAGATTATTCTGTATCTCAGGGTAGGAAAGTTACAGAGGAAATAATTAGGTTACAAAGTTTACAAGGGAAAGAATACCTTAGTATTTATGAGAATAAATGTATTATTTATTTTCATTCTTGGAATATATATCTATATTTATATATAAATCACTTAGAGGAAGCTTGGATATATTGGTTTGAGAGTTCTCACATCAGTGACTCTTTGATCTGATCCAGTATAACTGCTGTGGTAACTTTTATCAAAGTCTTCAATAATGATCTTAGTTCCACTATTTCCTATGTAAACTAATTCAGTAAATGGAAGGCAGAGCTTTTACAAGAGTTGCAGAGGTTACAGTTCCATGTTGTACATAACCAAGTGGCCCTTTACAGCAGACCTTAGGCTCATGTTGTTCTTTATGGGTTGCTTCTCCCACAGGGATCAGTAGCTGAAACTTTTGGCTTGACTAAAAACAGAAACAGGGCTAGCATGAAGTGGTCCTCTCCCTGTTACATCTTTTTCACTTTCAGTAATTGATAGTTATGGAACTTTCAGACTTGGTATATTCTTCATGTTATCTTCTTTAATTGCCCTTAATAGACTTTTCTAATGTTAATTTATTAAATCAATTTTTTCTCATTTGTATTTCTGGCATCCACAATATCCTGTGACCATGAGCTCCATAATCAAATTATGTATTATATGAAAAAGTGTTTCCTTATTTTATAAAATTTCTCTCAAATAATTTCATTAGATGCCTCTTGCTTGTCTGTTTTAGGAAGCAGTAAATAACAGTGAATGATGATTTCCTTTCCATCCTTGCCTTCTTCCCACCATTCATGATTTTACAGATTTCTCTGACATCATCCCCTCCTCCCTGTCATTCATTCTCCAGGCTGGAGAGCCGTGTTTTACTCAATGTCTCTTCCTGCAGAGAGATTTTTATCTGTCTTTTCTAATTCTGCTACATTAATTTTTACAGTAGGGCACGTGAAGTGCATGCACTAGTCCTGTGATAGTTCAATCCTACATTTAAAACTGTAGGCGTAATTTATCTTGATCTTGACTCCTAAAGTAACTTTTTCAACTGCCAGTGAATACTAAAATGCTACCTTCAAACAACTTTGTAACCTTGATCCTTACAGAGTGGCAAATGGTAATTAATTGCCTGCCATTGTGTATGAGGATTTGAAGTGACAGAAGAGTAACAGTAAAGGAACTTGCAAGAAATTGATAAAAAAGAGGAGATGGGTATCTTTGTTGAAGAAAATGGAAAGGAGAAGGTTGTGCATTGGAAAACAGCTCTTGAAACTGTGTGTATCCTAATCCTGTAGGATCTATCTGTAGTCTTTTGTCTTTGCTCAGCAACAAAGGTGAATAGAAATCAAGAAAGGGCACTCTTCACATCCTATATAACTGGTTTTCCAGCTTTCCAAAACCACCTGCAGTCCTCTGGCATGTCCACAAATTGTAAGGTTTCCACCAAAGATTATCTACTGTTTTCAGCTGGGGGAGAAGACCATTCTGTTGCTTGTGCATCTCATTTTACTGTTTGTGACAACATATGATGACAGTCAGCTGTTTGTGATGACAAACATCTTCAGGATTTCTTAACACCAGAAGGTCTTTTCCACAGTGTTTATAGAGCTCAGTGCTTGTGCTTTATCATACACTGGAGATTTTGTCTATTGTTTTCCCATGGTTTGGCATATTTTTATTCTTACCAAGCAGATGTTTGTGTTTAGGGGTATTCTATCTCAGGGTTCATAGTAAAGAAAACTTTTCAAAACTGCTCTGGGCATATGCATCTTTAAGTGAAGTTTATCCTCGCTTTCAAAGCATCCATTTTGCTAATGGCCTTTGAATTGAAGGTGGTACTAATTGTAAGTGCAATTGTGTTGTGGTTCTGTGGGCTTTTAAAATTAATCTCTTTATTTTTCTCTTTCAAATGCTGTCTGGCTTAGGACTCTTGTTGTTGTGTGTTGGGTTTGTTCCTGGCTACTGTTTGCTAGCTTAGACTTCCCAGGGTTACTTAGGCCACAGTTATTTTTTTCTGAATTTTCTTCTAACTCTTGCTAGTGCATATATCAGAGATACCGTTTGTATCTCCTTAAATGCAAATTTTTAAACCTAGCTTCAATTACATATATGAATCCACTCTGTGAAAAGTACAGAATTTTACTGCTGGAGTGCCATGAAGTAGATAAGAGAATGAAAATATTCATATTTCTAGTGCTAGATGGATGCTTTCAAAGATGATTGACATCTTTGAGTTTTCTTAATACCAGAAGGAATTTGGACATTATGACTAAAGATTTAATTGAAACTTGATAAACCAATGTAGTCACGTGAAATACTTGAATTAAGTGAAGGGCTAAGAGAAACCCTGTGTGCTATCAGCATATTTCCTTCTCCCAGTGCATGTGGAAACACAGCCAGTTCCTCTGGAGCTTCTATCTGCTGCCAGAAGCCCCCGTTCATAAAGCCTTCCTCTTGTAGATGCTGTACATTGCACTTCATGTATGGCTCTATGCACTGTGCAGGAAAATACTTAGTTCAGCTGAAACAAAATTACTTTTGAAAAGGTTAAAGTTGTTTGGTTGTTGCCTTTTTTTTTCCTTATAAAAAGTCTCAGAGTTTGAGGGCTGGGAGGTGAAGCTTGAGTTCACCATCTTACAAGCCCTCAGCGTGACCTGGAGCTGCCTGAGGTGCCCAAGCTTCCCTCTTAGCGTCTCTCACTGCAGGCAGGCCATGGGCCATGGGGTCAATGTGCTGCTTCCTTGACTTGTGCAAAACTTCATGCTTATGCATCTCTAAGTGGATTTTCACCATAGTAAATTCTCCCATCCCTTCAGTACTATAGCAACATGAAATTAATTTGCAGATGGGGAAATATTAGGCTTTTGGCTCCCATGTTGGAAAAAACCAGGAGCCTTGCTCTCTAATGTACATTTCACTACAGATTTAAAATGCAAGGTAATCCATTATATAGATTGTTAATAGTCACATTCTGGCTTTTATTGATAGTACTAAATTGACCAAGTTTTGCCATACTAGAAAGAGCAGTCCACGCTGTAGGATGGAAGGGGACTCTTGATGTGTAGTCATGCTGTGTCACTAAAGGACATGAAATGATTCACACAACCACTCTCAGTGTCAGAACAAAAACCTGTGACTTTATTTTCTGACTCCAGTATTTATAGATTCTCGACAGTGACCAGGGATTGGATAATTAAGTTACCACCTTCCCAAGCACACTGGTCATGAGAAACGTCCATCAAAAGACATTTCTTAGAAGGAATGTGATAAACAACTTATGTTTACAGGACTTCCATGGGAAAGTAACTAAAACTATGAGAACATTATCAGAAGGCTTAATTTTCAGAGCAACAATGCTGGAGCACAGTGGCTGATCGCTGTGCACTGTGTGTATTTGTCTGGTGCTTGGGTGCAGGGTGCCTGCATGGGCCTGGAGCCTGGGCATGACTCCAGGAGGGTTATTTAAGGCATCTCAGACCTCTCCTCCTACACCTCACTGACTTTGTTTAAAACAGGGCTTGCACTCTCCTGCCTCACAAGGGTGGTGTGAAGATAAATCAGTTATTTTCATGGCATCCTAGAGCCTCTGTTGCAGTGTGTGAACTGAAGGATGAGCAGAGTTTGCGTATGAGAGGGGAAATGACTGTTCTCACAAACTTTGCTTTTTTTTTGTGAAGTAAAACATCTAATTTCAGACAGTAGCTCCATTGTAATTCAATTTTATGTTCTGTTTTCACTGAATCATTAAATTCAGAAAAAGGTTTTTCTAATATATTTGCACAGTGCTCTAAATGAAGCTGTCAAAGGAAAGCAGATTTAGTCAAGCCACCAGCAGAATTGTATGTCTGTGCCATTGGGCAGCTTCACTTACTTTTAATTAGTAAATCATATGCACAAAAACACCAATGAACACTTCCCTAAAATTTCAGAGTATATCAATATATTTATGCACAGTATTCTCCAGAGAAATGCAGTCCTTTCTCTTCATTGACTCCTGAAGTCAAGAGTTAGGTCTTATTATATTTTAGGTGAGGCCCAGTACCTGACTTTTAATGCAAATATTTTTTATGCAGTTCCTTTTCTAAAATGGAGGGAAAACATGGTGACTGCTAGTCAGATTCTTCCATACTCTGCCTTACTACTTGTGTTATTCAGATTAAAGAAGCACTCTCTGACATCACCAATCCTCAACTTAAACTATTGATGATACAAGAGAGATAGAATAAAGAGGATAGAAAGCTCCTCAGTTCAAACAAATGGGATTTAAAGTGTGGAGTCCAACCTTGTTGCCATTCTTTAGTACCAGGGGTTGATGGCAAGTGTATTGGCAGGATTAAGATCTGTTCCTCTGTTTTTCGTGACTTGTATCAAGGTAAGAAGCACTAACTACTAGCAGAAAGTGTAAGGGAGATGGGAACATGTGTCTACAGCCAGTCCCAGTCAAATGGAGAGTTTCAGGTTGGGAGATATTGAACTCTATTTGAATCTTGCAAAACATGAGTGCTAGTTGTAAGTAAAGCACTATGGTGCAGGAATTCCCATGCGGAAAGTTGAAGCTGTTCAGGTGACCCTCTTGCCATATGCCAGACATTGGCACAACATCCCCTCCTGCTCTGCAGGCATCCTGCATGTGTTTAACTTGGATTGGTGTCAGTATTATAGACAGAACCTTTCTGTTTTGTGTGAAAATTCCAGACTATATTTGTTTATTGCCCAAAATTAATGGTTAGTTCTACAGAGGGTTTGACACTAGCATACTGATTCATTTTGAGGAGACAGGAGAATCAGACTCTTTATTTTAGGAGTAATACATAAATCTAGAGTTGCTACCAACATAATTTTCCTGGTTTTTCTACCAAATGCTTAGCTACTGCTGTTGTGACAGATACATTTTGTGAAAGGAAGGAAGGCTGGACTCCATGCTTTCCTTTGGTGTGCTGTGCAGTGTGCCTGCTGGCGTGACAGTGCATGCTCTGGCTTCGCTCTGTGAATCTAGCAGTCCCTTGGGTGGGGTGGTCATTTGCTCTTCAGACCAAGCAAAACCCTGCTTCTAAAACAAGATAAAGTAGTTCAATATGTTATGAAGCCAGAACATGAGACCATATGGTGCAGTTCTGCTCTCTGTGGGCAAAGTCGTGGGAAGAAGAGATACTATGCAAAAAATAAAATCAGAAAAGCAGATGCAGATTGCTGCTGGACTGATTCAGCCCTTAAAGCTAACTTGCAATACCATTTTTAGTAATTTGCTAATGGTAATAATGAAAATGCTCTTGAATAGCTCTTGATAAACTCTTTGCTGCTCAGAGTCCTTTAAGGTAAGGAGGTCCTTTGGCTCACAATCACACAATGCGTGATCACAGTGGATTTGGACCAAGTTAGAGGTACACAGTCTGCTGTGTTTTAGACTACTCTTTAAGTAAGAGCTTTTGCCATCTAGTGGAAGGAAAAGGGAACTAGCATTTCAAATAAGCTAGAAACCCACTAATACTGGTTGTATTCTTTACTGTGAGGGTGAGAGCACTGGAACAGGCTGCCCAGAGAGGTTGTGGAGTCTGCTTCTCTGGAGATATTCAAAACCCACCTGGATATAATCCTGTGTAACCTTCTCTGGGTGTACCTGGGGGATTGGACGAGATAATCTCCAGAAGTCCCTTCCAACCCCAACCATTCTGTAATTCTGTGATATGCAAAATATATTTATAAGTAGTAGATCACTTGCTAGAACAGTAGTAAATTATTCTGACTGCTTTGAAAATTGGTAGAATGGTAGAAATCTTCTAAGGTACTGGTGCACTTTGTTCAGCTACTATCTCATTTAAGCACCAAGTTGATAGAAAGGGCATTCATTTATATTCCACCCTCACTTGTTTGGGACTCCCTTTCATTCCACTCCAGACAGTACCTGCGTATTTTTTTCCTGGATCTTAACTTGGCCAATATGCTTTGAATTCTGTGGTGCCTTTTTTCCTCCTACCAGTGGGATGGGGAGGAGAACTGGAAGAGCAAAAGTGAGAAGTCATGACTCATGATAAAGAAAGCTTAGTAAGTGAAGAAAGAAATAATCATACATAAAAAGCAATGTAAACACCAATACTAGCAGGCCAATGCCTAGCCTTTCTGCTTGAGGCTGAGAATAGAGACAATCTGGGGCCTATGCAGGTACTGCTCAGCAATTACCAAACCACTGGTATGTTTCCAGCACGTGTTTTGGTCACAAATGTAATGTGCTGTACCTTACAGGCTGCTAAGAAAAAAAATTAGCCCAGCACATCATCTTAGTTGTCCAGCTTTCCTAATGTCCAGCACCCTAGTCAAGAGATTGAGATCTTGTCACAGTAAAGTTTGTGGAAGACCCATAGGATGTGTCTCCATTACATCACTCTTCAGGTAGCAATTCAACAGCTTTTGCTCAAGCTGACGTGATCCTTCCTACATGTGTAGAATTTCATGTTGCCACCACTGCTTCACCTGGCTAAACAGCCACCCTTGTCCAAATGGAACAGAGGCTGGCTTCTTCCTGATCCATCTGTTGCCACGACAGCTCCCTTAAGACAGCAATTCAGGTCACCTTCAAGTCTTCCTTCCTTACTTTACCAGACTCTGCTTGTTTTGTGGATAGATGTTTTCGGTTGATGAGCAGGCTAGTCCTCTTGTGTTTACCAATTTTTTGCCCATTTTCCAGGAAGGAACATACAGACCTTTCCTCACAGTCTTACTGCAGTACTTTTTCCTGCTGCTGCTGTTAGTATCAACTCCTGTAAATGCAAGCTGTGGTGCTGGTTTCTCACAGCTTCACCTCTGCACTTCAGACTGTATTGCCCCTGAGAAGACAACTTGGAGAGCTCAAAAATTCTCCCTTTTAAGTAGGATGGCTAGTATCACCCATCACCCTCATCCACAGCTGTCATCAACAGTTCTTCAGAGCCCCTCTGCTGAAGTCACTTGCCCTTGTTTTCTTTGGTAATTGTGCTAGTATTGTGGTCATTGTGTCAGCACTTGGGTTTTGGTCATTGAAAGGGAAAATAAACCAAGACAGCAAAACGACTGGGTCTAGTTGTGGGCTTTGGATTTTTTTCCTGAATGTTGACAAATCTGCTTTTCTCTCCTTTCCATTAGATTAATCATCTCTGCTTGAATACTTCTTATGCTTGTAGTAATTCATTTATACAGCCAGACAAAGATCTCATCTCATGAAAAAGAAAAATAATACAGATGATGCATCCCAAACTTCCTTAGGATTTTTTATGAAGTCAGTCTTTTGTGATTATGGTTGATTTTACAGTTGATCGAAACAGCAAATCATTTTGGCACAGATAGAATCTGGTTATGTGTATGCCTGTAAATCCCACGTTTCAGCATGTTTTCCTGGAAAGTGTTAGAGAATCTTCCTCTCCTTGAGTGCATGTGAGTGGTGACTGGTTCAGCAATTCAGCAAGGAGGATGACAGGGTTGTCATGACAACCAGTTACATGCTGTGAGCAAAGATGGTGACAAATGACCACCTTCTGGCTGGTTATCACTTCTCGTTGAGTAACATTCTCTAGATTAAACAGATGTGTCTGATTTACGATTATTTGACCTGTTAACTTGTATTTTTGCTGCATTTGTTTTGGGATAGCATTCATGCTTCTTGCAGCGATGCTTAGGCGAGGCTGCCCGCTGGCCATCATTGGCGTGACTCATGTGAGTAGGTGAAGCTGTTGATTTTGCTGCAGTGCATAAAAAGTGAGAAGTTATCTTTGGAGAATTATTTTCATTAAAACCAAACAATTTGAACTTGCACATTGAGCCCACTGCAGGAAATAGATGGGATAAAAATAGACACGACCCACGTTCTTTCTGTTGTGCTATTGAATGGAGAGTGCTCTTTGAATTTCACTTGCCCTCAGTTGTTAATGCAAAGTCTTCCTCTCCCTTCAGTGCCTGACTTGATCTTCAGTGTGCATATGGGGTTGTGTGTGCTTCCTTTAGATCCTGGAACTGCTGAAGTCATTGGCATCTCTTCAAAAATACTAAATTTCTGTTGCCTTCTTCTCCTTTAGTTTTGCTTTTATTTAGGTTCAGAAGACAGAAGTAAAACATTCTCATTTCAAGATTTTGGAACTTCAGAAAATAAAACAGTATTTCCCCCCCGCCACCTTTTCACTTTTATTTAAACCTTTTTAACTTCCTGTCTTCCCAGTTCCTTTTTTGTGCTTCCCCCTCTGTTGCCCAGAAGGATAGCATGGAATAGTATGTAATACACATGTGATATGGTAGACAGCTCTTCAATATGCTTCAGCACAACTATGAAAACAGACATCAGATAGGAAGCTAGTGATTTCCCATTGGTGCCCAAACACTAGGACAACATATTAGATACTGTTGCCCTCCCATTCTCTGCGGTTTTTGACATAGGAAGCTTTGATGCAGGTCTCTTATTACAGACAAGGTGCTCTTCAGTTTGAATTTTTCATTTATGTTGTGCATCCACTGCAGGAATGTGAGCAATGGGAGAGGGCCAGAGTCAGAAGTGACTTTATAGATTTATTATTGGCCAGATTATTTTTTTACCTTTGGGAAACACTGAAAGTGTTCCTGTTTGTACATCATGCTTCCAGCCTGGACAACGAGCACTTCTTTTTAATTAATTCTTTTACTGTGGAAGTACATATTTGAGACAGTGATAGGCAATCACTGTCTGGATCAAATCTGGTCTTGGGATGGTATCGCTTTTCTTCAGAGGCTCTTGACAGAAGAAAAATTGTTACAAAACGGTCATAAGAATTGAGATAACTAAGCTAGAAGTACAAAACAAAAGAGATATCTCATCTTTATCTTTGTACAGTGTGAGTATTTTATTACTTAACCTATTTAGATAATGTAGATCAAGTGTTTGCAAGTATTGTTGAGCCTTGCAGACAAGCAGTCTCACTTGGGCATTCTGCTCCCACACAGTGAAATAAGCCCTCTTTGAGCTAGAAAGACTGACTTTGCTTGCACTAATTCCAGCAGAGCTGCATTTGCATTAGCCAGAGGCTGTGCACTCATGTCTGCTGCTACTGCTTCCAAGGAGGCAAAATGAACCCCTCTGTTGAAACGAATTCTTGGAAAAGCAGAGCAGGTGTCCTTTGAATGATGCAATGATACCTCTCAGATTTCCCTGAATATATTTTCTGTCTTAGCATGACTCTACCTTGCTGCTGTCTCCCAACTTTCAAAAAATGTGTTTTTAGCATGTGAAATAACAGTTAAAATTGTCCTGTGGCATAGGAGCTATTACTGTACTGCACCTTCCAGGAACAGAACTTCCAGCACTCTAATAATTCTGTACAGCATTTTTACAGTCTCTTTTTTGGAGTCATGTATTCTGCCAAGCTCAAGCCCTTTGGGGCTGCATTTCCTCTTAGTCAAGAGTGTTCTTTTTATCCATAAATTAGTGCCCTAACCATGCTGATTGGTGGGATTTGTTTTCACCTGAAGAAGAGATGTGTGTGCAAAATACAGGTCTGTTTTTCCAAGTACAACTCCCAGTTCAATACAAAATTTCTCGAGTTAGACATGTTGCCTTACTTTAGAGTATTTTCTTCAGGAAGGAAGTTGGCTCGGCAAGGTTCCCTCAAGCTGAAAGAGAGACACTCTGTCCCCATACCTTGCTTATCATGACCACCAAGTTCTCTTGGAAGTGGAGATAACACCTAGCTGCTGTGCAACAAAAATTACATGTTTTGAAATGCCATTCCATTGCATGGGGTCATTCCATTGAATGGGGTCATTCAAATTTAGAGGAAAATTATATTGCTACCTGTTAGTCCACATTCAAACAGAGTAAAGCCACTGATGTCCTGATACCCCATAGTAGGTCTGATGCCTCAAGCATCTTGTTAGATCTGTCTTGTTAGATTTTCTATGTTGATGATTATTTTGTTATCTTTCTTGTGATGGTATCTCTTGTGATGCCAGATTACCTTTGACTTGCACACTGAGTGCTTTTATCTGTTAGAACAGTCAGTGCGCTAGGAAGCCTTTCCAGTTCATGCTAGTAGGAAGCCACAGCCTGTGAAAAGGTTATCCTAACAGTCTGGCATTCTGCAGCATGAGCTGGGGAACACATGTTTTTTGGTGGGTTTTTTTTCCAAGCAGGTTTGCATAGCAAACATGAGGCCTGGTGTTTGAGGATGGGCACATACCCTCTGGTGCTGCCCCGTTCAGCCATGCTTATCAGTCAGTCTGAGGCCAGTCCTTTTGCATGAGGAGCATCCACACACAGACATAAATCAGTCATTTGGTGTGGGAAATGGTGCTCTTTCAAAGTCCTGAGCTATGTTAATTGAGAACAAGCCTAATTCCTGTTTAATTTCTCAGCATATGCAAACATATTTTGATGTATTTATTTTTTTGCTAATGGATAAATTTTCAAAGTAAGTTAATATTATTCACCTAGGTAATATTTTCTTATCCCATATATTTTACATTATTTCCTTCCAACTGTTTGTTCACACACAAGGTAATTTCTTCTCTTGTAGCTAATTGTTGCAGAAATGTTCTTTAAGTCTCTGGGTTAAAAAAATTATTTCTGCTGTGAGTTTTGTCTGCTTTTACTTCAAAGTAATTCCCTATTTAGCTCTTTCTGGTACTGCATGTCATTGCAACAATAAATAACAGTGTATTGTCTTTGGTTGATTAGTTTGAAATTCGTAGTTTAATGCAACCATAGCTTAACACTTTCCTGACTGTATGTTTGAGTAGTTGTGTATACATCCATATGTATGTACAGCAAGAACAAAAGCTGTGCCTAACCTTAAACTTAACTGGACTTGCAGATGTTGCACACATACTTCATTGTGTTTTTTAGATATTTGATCACATTACTTCTTGCATGATGTGGCCCAAATTGTGGAAAGTGTTTTGCGTTTATTTGCCTTTTATGTGGTTGAGAAGAATGCAGTCAATTTATTCAGTTGGAAAACAAAAGTGGGCAAGGTTGAAGATGAATAGGCTTTAAAATATGTAAGACCTTGGAGTCAGGAACTACATACTTGAATGCCACAGAGGCCACAACAGGAGACATTTAAAAGCAAATGTTTAGAGTACTTCTGAACTTCTGGAACTGATTATGATAATGTTGCTGATTTCAGATTTGTGCTGTAGGTAAAGCTTTTTATCAAATTTGAGTGTAATGATATTGTGTAGCATTTCTTCTGCAGAACTTACTTAGATTAGTCCTCAAGTGGCAAATCAGTAATTTAAGAACTTTTTAAGAGGTAATGGGGAAGAATTAGTTGATTTGTACCAGTGTACACTTGGAGCGTAAGAGTTATTTCAATTTATCTTGACATTTGTGTGACTGTGTGTATGTGCATAAATTTGGGTAGAAGAAATGAGAGAGACTCAGAAAAAAGCAACCATAATAGAACACCTAGTGGAAGGCTTGAAGGCTAGACTAACAAGGAACTTCTAATTCCAAAAAGGGATTAAGAGCAGCAGTATAACAAGAAGTTATTCATCTATCATGTCACATAGAGTCTCGATAATTTAATATGTTTTCCTGGTGTTCATTTGCACAGGAACTGTAAAACAGCAATACCAGGTATGCAGACCCATAGAAGAACTTTGTGTCTTTGTGTGATTTTTTTTTTTTTTTTTTTTTTTTGTCTTCCTGTTCTCAGCAGATATATGGAGTGATCATTCATTTCAGACAGACCCAGACTTACCACCCGGTTGGAAAAAGATAAATGACATTGCTGGGATCTACTACTGGCACATACCAACAGGAACAACTCAATGGCAGCGTCCTGTGTCCATCCCAACAGATCTGCAGGGCTCACGAAAAGGATCACTTGGTTCCATTACTCCATCTCCTACTCCAGAAACTGAGGTAACACACCTGCTGTGTCTTCTTGTGGGCTACATACTATAAGGAAAATTGAAATAACTTCTTGAACTTGCACGTTTAGCTGTTAGCTCATTATGTCCCAAAGAGTAGCTACTTATTGATAATACCTCGTAAGTATCTATACCCTGTGTTCATTTTATAATGGTGGTGCCTGGTGAAACACCCTAAAATTTGGATAAATTGGAGAGGCAGTGTGTGGGTTTTCCAAGCAAGGCTAACACCCTTATTCCAGGAGCCAGCCCGTGGCCTCTCTCCAGGGCCACCCTGGCCAGTCTACCCACAAGACATCAATATGATGGATGGCGAAGCAATGGCGTTTATTGCAGGGGAATTTGACAATTTATAACCTAGGGTCATTGTGTTACTCCCATCTACATACGTCACACCTAAGTGCTATTGGCTAGTTACAGGTTTTGCTATCCTAACAGAGAGGGGGTCTAACAGCTTCCCGTTACAATCCCGAATTCTTCCGCAGCGCAATGCCCTAGACTACAACATATTCCCCCCTCTCTATGAATAATTAATTTGCTAAAATATAAGGTATATTAGTCTTAAAAATTCTAATGTTATTTTCTATATATATTTCTAAACACTTTGTCTAACTTATCTATATTATAAAGTTTTAAAAATGGATAATATAAGATTGAGTAAAATATAAAATACTTAACTAAAAGGCTAAAAGCTTATAAAATGGATACTACAGTTTTCATTAGTAAATATGAGGCACAAGCGGTGACTAAGTATATTTTTAAAGCATCTGTTGCCTTTCTATAAGCAAAATGTTAACTTTTTCTAGTCGGCTTTTAACAAAGGATACAAGCTTATTTAAAACACACGGTCCAAAGATTAGCACAAATAAAATCATCACAACTGGTCCAATCAGGGTGGACACCAGGGTGGTTAGCCACGGAGATTGGTTGAACCAGGACTGGAACCAGTTTTGCTGGGCTTCTCTCTCTGCCTTTCGTTGAGACAGCCTGTCTCGTAGCTCTGCCATGGTGTCTCTCACTACTCCGGTGTGGTCAGCGTAGAAGCAGCATTCTTCATTCAGGGCGATGCAGAGGCCTCCTTGCTGCATGAATAGAAGGTCGAGACCTCGCCTGTTCTGCAAAACAACTTCAGAGAGTGAGGAGACTGATTTTTCTAGAAAGGATATGGATTTCTCAATTCTCTGTAGATCTTCATCTACAGTCATCTGTAGTTGAGACAGTCTCTGTTGTTGGGTCACGATGGCAGAGACACCTGTGGCAGCACCAGTTGCTCTCAGGTTAAGCAGCATCGCTATGGTTACACCTGTCACCACTTCTCTTTTCTGAAGCCGGGTGAGTCTCTGCACTTGCAGGCTCAACTCTTCATCCAGGTGGTACAGGACTCTGGGGATGATAACAGCTAATACACACAAAAGTCAGCAGAGGAGTTAAAGCTTTGGGTATAAATGCAAGGGCTTGACTATTAGATCATGGGTTTTCAGCTTGTACCACAAAATTTGGGCTCACTGCTTCAGGTGTTATAACTATAAACAACACAATTACTATAAGCAGTTTATCATGTAAATGACACCATGCTTACAAACTTACAGCTAAAACTCTAACGTAAATTAACCTTTAAAAATGCTTACACTACCTCTTAAAGGAAAATACTTATATTTTATACTAACATAACAATTATTACACAGGCTAAACACTTTATCTTAAACTATTATATAACTACTTTAACATACATGCTCTATATATATGTAGTCTAAACATAAAAACAATTTGCTAAAAGGATAAACACACAATTACAATTTACTTTATATATAGTTAGATGGAGTCTCTACACCTCTCAAATCTTTTACAAAATTTCTCCAACACGATTCAGTCCTGGAATGTTCACTGCTCCTGTAATGTCAGCTGGCAGCTGATCGGTGACTGAGGGCTTTGATGTTCAAGTTGTTCCTCAAACCCTTCTAAATCTTAAAACAAAGGACTAATAAAAAAATTAATAGAAACACCACATCATAATAACAGTATAAAATTTCTGTTGGCAGCTGTCTGTATAGTGTTCAGACACAACTGTGTCCTGACAGGTCCACTTCTGATCCAAGTCTGGAGTACCAAGGCTGTGTGATGACTTCTCTGTTCACTGGATCTCATGTGTTCAGAGGCAGACAGTCTGGTCAGATGAACAGGTGACTTTTCTGAACCTGCCAACAAAACACAGGCACTTCTCTCCTTAAAGTTAATGAATTACACTAATCAAATTGCTTTTAGGGAATCAATTTCCCCCGTTTTCTAAAAATAAAAATGAGATGTATTTCTGTTCAACATTAACACAAAACCTTATACACAATCAGTAAGAACCTATAACAGTTAAAAATCAATTAATATAAAAATACTGTTAATTATTAAAACACTGCACCAGCATCCCATAGTTAATAAACAAACAAAATCAAAAATCATCAGTGAAGGATTGGATCATCATCTCCGGAAATGATTCTCCAAGCTCACTTTAAAATTGATCCAGCTGTCATATTAATAGGGTCAAATTGCAAAGTCAAAAAGTGACTTAAATATTGATTTGGGACAAAAAACATCTGGATCTGTTGGCAAACATTCCACCCAGGTAAAGTCAAGGCTTGGCCAGGGCCTGGCTTTAAACTGGAAAGATGCCTCTTAACTCATTTCTAAAACAAGGTTTTCAATAGCAACAGCTATGAGATGCTTACAGCACAGCAAACTGTTAAAATGCATTTATACAAAGCAAATAATTAAAAACTTTAGGTATCAGACTAATTAAATCATTCAGCAGTTGGTTTAATCTAAGGCTTATTCAATGGCAGCTAATCTTCAGCAATGGTACATCTTAAAATTCTGAAAACACTGAAAAATAAAAAGTTATAGCAAACAAAACTGCAAAAATTGCAGCAACTAAACAGAACTCCCAATGAAGTCTAGGGTGTCACAGTCTGCATTCATTTCTGTCCACAAGCAGGTGTTCATCAGTGGTTTATCACAGTTGCTTCAGTTGTAGCTGTCTTCATATTTCTAGAAAAATAACTACACTTTGCAATTCAAACAAGTGTCTTCAATAAAACATAAAACAATTTAAATTAAACAAAATTTAAATTTAACAATAATTTTTTATAACAAAAGGAAATAACAAACTTAACCTTAAAAAAATATCCAATTTAAAAAACTCAACTCAAAAACATTTAAGCCCAAACATTACAAAACTTGACTATCCTTAATTTTACCAACACCCAATCTATACCAAATAAAAACACAACTCAATCTTATTCTGTTACTACAAAAAGCACCTAAAAGCCTGATATATACTCATTAAACACAATATAACAATAACATGAATTCGCTATAAAAATTATAAAAATATAACAAATACATCACAATTCTATGTTATCTAGCTTTAAAAATAACCCATAATAACTGCAAATATTACTAAAAATACTTATTCACAACAAGAATTTGCCTAATATATGTTCAAATTAGTTAAAATTCTAAAGTGCAGCCTCTTTAAAAAAAAGCCACAACACAGGATTGGGCAAGTTGTCATTTAGCTTTTGTAGCACTTTTCAAGAACATCAAGTCTAATTTTTAAATTAAAATCTAAAATCCAAATTGATATATATGCTGTTATATGTGTTTTATATAACAAAAAGATTCACATTAAAATTTCCTTATTAAAATTGTCAAAAACTCAGCAAATGGGTGATATATGATTAATATAACTTTAAAATTACTGAAACAAAACAAGAATCTTTTAAGTTTCTTGGGATGCAAAAATACAACATTTAAACCTTTTAATCTATTTTTAAAGGCACTTAATTCAATAGAAACTTATTTTTAAATCTCAATTTTAATTACAACAATTTGCTAATTTATAAACAATACAATTTACAAAGCTTCTAATTTTTAAATTGTCTAATTAAAACTCTCTCTTTTTCTTATCCTTCTCAAAAATGTCCAGCTTTCTGTTGTTCTTCTTTTGTTTTGTAGTTTTACTTTCCGCGGTTTCATTGAAGTAACTGTTACGTGTTTCGCTGGTGGTTGCCATGGCAACAGCGTACTGCCGTGTGTTTTCTAAAGCCGTCTGCGCCGGGCCACTTTTTAAATCTGAGAAAAACTCTGAAAACTCCAACTGCATAAACTCATAATTACTTAAAACACAAAATTAACTCCAAGAGGATACAT
The DNA here is from genome assembly GCF_030490865.1 of Poecile atricapillus. Classification (NCBI taxonomy): domain Eukaryota; kingdom Metazoa; phylum Chordata; class Aves; order Passeriformes; family Paridae; genus Poecile; species Poecile atricapillus. The sequence continues at coordinate 53,197,293 of NC_081252.1, forward strand.
AAACACCTTTTAAAAACTCAAGAAATCATGACTTTGTAGCAAACTCGCTATTATCCCAGCGCTTCTTCCCGGGGAGGGGATGGGGGGGGGGGGGGGGGGGGTGCTGACCCGCTCGTGTCTCGGTTACAGTTAGAACTCAACTGGTCAGCTACTTCCTGCTTGCCGTGCCTTTTCCTTGGGCCCCGACTACCACCCCTGTGGGCAGGCTGTTCCCTCCCCCCTGGCTCCACTCCGCCTCCATCCCACCTTTCCCTTCGCCCCTCACTCCAGGCTCTAACCCGCCCTTTGCCACCCCTCGTTTCCACCGCCTTCGCATTCCAAGCATTCCGCACACATCTACTTTCTTCTCTACATTTCTTATCTCTCTCAACTCCCCAACTGTGCCCATCTTCCAAGGCCAGCTTTTGTTCTTTGTTAAAGACATACTTTTCCCGTTCTATAACATTTTTCTCAGCGCCATCTTTAAGTCCAAGGGGGGATGTGTCTCCCCTTACTTTCTTTGCTACATTTCTGGCTTCTTCTGTTAAATTTTCCCAAAAATCTCTTGCTTTCTGTTGCCCTTCTGAGAGCAGCTCAGGGTTTGGGGTTTTAGGAGGCATATCGTCCTCCTGTGTCCCCTTCTGCTCAGCTGAGCTACTCTCATCTGGGGATTCTAAAGTTTGTGTTGTAGCACTCACCCCTAGTTTTGGGGTGACCAACAGACAGCTTTTTGCTGCTGTCCAGGTTTCCTGTTTCAGTCTAGCTTTTTTCAAGGCCTTAACAACCTTCCCCCACAACTTAAAATGTTTCATATTACCAGAATCTACAGTTTCATTAGCCAGAGCTCTGGTACATTTCTCCCACACCTCAGGGTGAAGAATGTCCACTGGCTGTTCTATAATACCGATTTGTAAAAGCTGTGTAACAGCAAGCATAAAATCCTTAGATTTACAGTCTACACCCCACTGTTTATATAGTTCAGATACGACCTTTATCCTTGGGTCCATCGTCGTTCACGATACAGGGACGTCTCCCTCGTCTAGGAAAGGTCCAGCCTGTCCTGACCGCTGCTCCTGTTTTTCCAGGGATTCCTCACTTTCCGGATTTTTCCCACTTTTCTTCCCGGGTTTCGGCACCAATTGTGGGTTTTCCAAGCAAGGCTAACACTCTTATTCCAGGAGCCAGCCCGTGGCCTCTCTCCAGGGCCACCCTGGCCAGTCTACCCACAAGACATCAATATGATGGATGGCGAAGCAATGGCGTTTATTGCAGGGGAATTTGACAATTTATAACCTAGGGTCATTGTGTTACTCCCATCTACATACGTCACACCTAAGTGCTATTGGCTAGTTACAGGTTTTGCTATCCTAACAGAGAGGGGGTCTAACAGCTTCCCGTTACAATCCCGAATTCTTCCGCAGCGCAATGCCCTAGACTACAACAGCAGTGCCTGATGAGTGTGAAACTTTGGCAGTTCTGTAGCACAGGCTGAAGCATTGTTGCATTATCTGGATGCAGGATACATACACTTTTTGCACATGATAAAAGACTTTTGGCTGGACTCTTTGTTTGCATCTTCTTTTTGGCTCATTTGGCAGGAATATCACAAAAGACATATGAGTCTTGATTTGAGACATTAGTTCCTTTACAGGGTAGTTCCTATTGAATAAACATGTAGTGTTCTCCAGTGTAAGTTTCTGTACATCCTGCCAGTACCAAATATCTACCAGTGTTGCAGTCAGGCTTTAACTAGAAACAGAAACAGATATACTCTGTCCTCCACATGTGCTGAAAGAGCAGCATGTGGTACTGCATTTTAAAATAATGCTTTCAGGTACAGTCCAAGGGTTTGTTTGGTGTCGTGTAAGTAGAAAAATAAAATGAATTCTCGTAAAGAAAAGCGTATTTCAGAAAATACAATCACTTTCTTTTAGTATGCTGGGAATACTTCTATGGAATTAAATACTAATATAAAATAAGTTTGGCTTTATATTATTTTTATACTGAGTTTTCAGAAAAATGTCCGCAGCTCTGTCAAGGGAGGTCTTTGTACTGGCTCTGAGTTTTGGATCAGGCAATCCCTAGGGGTTTAGTTTTTTGGTTTTTAATTCATTTAGAGAGAACTTTTTTTCTGTTCTTGATTTTGTTCACATATGCACCAAACTAACTTGCAGGAAAGTTAAGAGGAGTTAAGGTCATTCAAGTATGTATTACCATCTTGACCCTGAAACTTTTAGCTGTGTAGGCTTGAAAATATACAGTCCTGTTCATTGTTTTAGAAAGGTTGTTCCCACATTCATAAATGCTACTCATAAGATCTGCAAACTTGACCACAAGACTTCAGTTACCCTTTACATCAGTCAAGCTCTCATACTGTGCACCATGCATGCTGGAAATAATTTATGAGAGGATTCATGGAGAAAGAACTGTAACTGTTACGATTCTGGTAGATAACAGGAAAAAATTCAGAAATGCTGAACGTAAAGTGCTGCACAAGCTTCTAGTATAATTTCCTGTAATGGACATGTGAATAATATAACTTTACCATTATTGTTTTTCTTACTCTAGAGAATGGTACCCTAATTAGTAAATTAAAATTTTCACAAAAAACCCAGAAATCAGTGTGGTTGGTAAACTGCAGAGGAAAAATGGTGTGTTTTCATTTGAAATATTTTTCTACTTCTTTTTAAATTGTCTTTACAATTTGAATTTCAGACCTCCTGGTAATGTATGACATGTATTTTTAACCTTTCACGATTCTGTTTGCTTTAAATTAAATATAGTTTGTGATTGTGAATAATAATCATTAATTCTCAGCAGCATCATGAGAGTACAAAATGTATGAATTAGATTTTTGAAATAATTATAGATGTATTAAGTAAGACATACATGTATGTGAGCACATAGTAGGCTCATCTAATTTTTGATATGGCAGTTCTAATTCAGCAAGAAATTTGTTCCAGCAAAGATTTATGCATAGACAGTTCTATAGCAGCACCAAGATCATATACTGTGCTGTAAAAGTTGATACAGAAAATAAGCACAACACCAAAATTTGTATTAGTATGATATCATGTACTTATTTTAATTGTAGATATAAGCAAAAGTGTATGCTTTTTGTCAGTTTGTGCATTCATTGATAAGCATCTTAATGTTACTGAAGCAGTACTGGCTTTTTGACTCAGTGGTCATTAAGATAGCATTCTAATACAGTACCTACCAGCAGATTTACAGTACTGGAGTTCAAAAAAGAGCATGAATTTGGCTCAGGATTTTGCCCACTTCCAAATACTGAAACAGCTACAGAGGCTCCAGGCATAGCTGGAGAGCAGTTAGAAAAAGTCTTGTGTTTCTTGAAACCACGGATGCCAGGCTTTATTAAAAGGAAGTGGAGGAAGAATCCTTTGTGATTCAGCTGGTTCTGAACAGAACCCCAGTGCAGAGCAATAAGAGAGAAGTAAGTCATAGTGTGTGTTTAAGAGATAGGGGTATTGAAATAATTTGAAAGTGTTAGCTATCATGAATTTCTGGGTTTTAGTCTCTCTGCAATTAGTACATGCCAGCACTGTATTACCTCCAAGTCACTGGAAGGTGGTATTTGTTTCAATTCCTGTTCACTGCACTGCTGCATACACAAGTGCTCCTTTCCCTCCCTGGGAAAGAGTAATACAGGTATCTGTGATAAGGTCAGTCTGACACTTCACAGAAGGCTGTGAATTCAGTCTAGACTAGGGGCTCCCAAATGCCTCTGTCCCAGCACTACCACTGGAAGCATTGCTTGCTGGCAGAGAGCTTCCACCTGCAAGCTGGACCTGTGTGTGAGCTGTGTGCAGCTGGTTCCCTCATTGCTGCTGGAATACTGTGCTTCAAGATAATGTGTTTTGAGAGGGCTGGTTTAGCTCATTCCCCCATGCTGGATTTGTATTTCTTCATTCTGAAAAGGTTGGGAGATATATAGGTTTTAGGCAGATGAAAGAGTATAATCTAGGATTGAGGACTGGCATGGGTAGCATTTCATATCTGAACAAACTGGCTTCTATGAGTCCATAAAAATACTTCATCTAAATCACATTTGTCTATAAAACATCATGTGCCAGTCTTGAAATTAGTTTATTTGGGCTTTTTCAGGTTATGAGTTTGTCAAACAAACATTTAGAAATACCTTCCCCCTCAACCCTGAGTAACACCTTTTTACCCTTTGTCTTGTTTCCTCCTTTTTTTTCCCTTCATTTTATTTTATTGTGTCCCTGTCTCTTAAATAATGTAGTATACAGAAGCTTTGCTTCATTTGGTAGAATGTGGCTCACAGCTGAGGGCAGTCAACAAAGAACAGATCAAGTCAGCCATTTTTATGTTGTAGCTTACTCTGGATATTTAGCAAAAAGAAAAAGTTATTACTGTTGAACAGAGAATCAAAGAAAAAAAAGTGTAGAGAGGAATGATGCTGTTGGGCACAGAAATGGCAAAATGTTTTAAAAAGGAAAGTAATGCAAAAATGTCTTACTTTTACACAAAGTGCAAGGCAATTTTTCTTTCACAAGATAATCAGTAAATTTCAATCCAAAGCAATTATGGGTTAAGCATTATGCAAAAATCCTGCTGATTTAACAAAAATGCTAATAAATGCTAAATATGAATAACCTGTAACATTACTTCCCTTCCCCCCCCTCAAAAGTATGAAAATGTATTTTGGTTTTGCACAGCTGTTTAAATTTAATTTAGTTTTAGATCTCATTTTTCTCTTGTGTGTTGTTGAATTACTTCCTTTTTGAATCACTGTCTTTTCCAAATTTTAGAAATTTTGCTGCCTCTTTCCCATTTTCTGTGCAGGGAAAAGGCTGTTTAAATTTCAGTAAGAGCTTCTTTGAGATCATACCAGAATTTGGTGATGGTAGTTGTGTCTTCTTATAGCTTAACTCATCCCAAGTCTTGAAGACCTCTAGAACTTCTTCTGCAGGTAGTATAACCACTAGCAGCTAATAATTAAAAGAGAAGAGGCTTGGGAGGAAAAGGTAACAACTCAATTAGTTCAAAGACACATTAGGAAAGGGTTACTCCTTTCTGGGAAATTTCTCACAAAATAATTCCTCCAGTGAGGATATGTTGAGAATGCTTCTGAGGTGAGAAGCCCACCTTGCAGATTGGGCCATATCAGTGGTTACCACGTCACCTTGGGGCTGAGCTGGACAGCCCAGCAGAGCTCATCTTAAAAGGGGAACTCATTTCAGGATTTCTTGATTTGGTGAAGCCATAAAGAGGTGGCTGTGGGTCTCCCAGCAGGCAAATCTCCTGGCTTGTATTGAGGACTCTGGGAATTCTCTCCTGGTGAGACAGAAGAGAAAGGCACTCCAGCATCAGCTGTTCTCTCAAGCTTTACAGAAAAGCCTGAACCACAGTTTGCTTAGTGCTAAACACACTGCTACTTGCTTGATTGTATCGCTGAACACCTTCGAAAATTTTTGAGAAACTTGAATGGAAAATGAGAGGGTGGGTGATTGGTTTGGGGCTGTTTTTTAAAAAAGCTGATAGACTTTTCAAAAATACTTTTTCAGCAAAGAATCTCTGCACTCCTTACTAATCCTTATTCCCTTCCTTGCCTTTTTCTTGTGCTTTCTCTCTAGAAATATTTGGTTTTTACCTTGTATATATCTTATCTTTGCATATATTTTTTTTGTGTTTCAGTATTTCTAGTTCCAGTGCCGCTAGGGTCTTTTAACTAAAGTGCCAATCAAATGGAAATCCTAATGTTTCCCCTTAATTGCTGTTGATCAAAGGCTGTAGCAGCTGTGGCCAACATTCATATTCAGATTCATTTTGCTTGCTTTTAAGATCATAGTTAAAGAGTAATTTCATTGTCTGTTCCTAATTTATATTAACTTTCCTTGTTTCAATCATTTGTTTTGGTAAGTAACTGTTAGAAGCATGTCTTCTCTCCTCTTTCCTCCAAATGTCATGATATAGTGGAGTAAGTAGTTGAAGTTTGAGGTGATCTGTTCCCTAACCCATCCTGTAAATATCAATGCTAACAACAGTGTCTTGTGTTTTTTTTTCTTTTTCTTTTTTCTTTCTTTTTTTTTTTTTATCAATGTGCTTCTTCCTGTGTGAATAATTATGTGTCTAGAAACAGCCATGGAGTGATTTTGCTGTACTGAATGGGGGAAAGATTAATAGTGACATTTGGAAGGCAAGTATATTGTCAGATTTTAGAACCTTTACTGCTATTACCCTTGTTTTGTGCATGGCAGTGGCTGTTTTCCCTTTTTATTTTTCCATGAATGTCATTCATAACCTAGGCCAAAGCGAATGGGGGTACTGCTAGGGATGTCTAGCTCACAAACATGCTGCCTTTTCTGATCTTTCCACTTGGGATGGATTCAATCTAAACTAGCAGGGCAACTGCCATGATGTAACAAATAAGATGCCTGCACTGAATGAAATGCAGCTTGAGAAATATATATATATTTATATATATATGCATGCCTCTTTTCAACTTCAGCCAGAAATACTATCGCTTCTTTGCAGGGAGGATTTAATTTCCCTTTGAGATAAGAAATAACACAATGGTGTACATAATACTATTATAATAGTATTAAAACTTCACTAATAGCACTGCCTCTATCTCTAGGACCTCCATGCAGCCACTGTGAACCCAGACCCAAGTTTGAAAGAGTTTGAAGGAGCAACATTACGCTATGCCTCTTTGAAGCTCAGGTACAATGACTTCAGACGTTTCAGTGCAATGACCAACTCTGTTCTACATTATGCTGTAATTGTCATATGATTTTAAGACTGATTATGTTGTTTTGTTTTGTTTGGTTTTTTTTTTATGTCACAGAAATGGTCCACAATCTGATGATGATGATTCTTGTAGCATCAACAGTGATCCAGAAGCCAAGGTCTGTATGAAGATCCACAATGATATAACAATTAAAAATCTAACAGTTGTAAGCATAAACTTACAAGGTGCAGAATGCCTCCTTAGTTTTGAAATTCAGTGTACCCCTCCTCTTGACGCAATGCAGATTGGCTATGCAAGACTAACTCCATCAAAGGAATTTGCAGATCTAAAGCTTCAGTCAGTTGGGTCAGGAAAGTGTGACTTATTTTAAAATCACATAAGCCAGGAAATTGGATTTTAGAGACCAAGATTCTACTGTCCAACTGTCCTCTTGCACAGCTAAGTGAGTGTCTGTGTGAGAGAGGGCTCTGTTTTTTGTTATCTCTGGATAGCTTCTGGGGCATTCAGTGACAGAATTTGCTCTTTATTTTCAAGTTTGTCCTTTTTAAACTAGTCTTCCTTTTTTATATGTCTGCTTCAACTTACAGCTACTAACAAGTTTCCTTCTAGAGCAAGAAACTTCATGTTTTGGAAGAGAGAATGCAACCTACTTTGATAATGCATTTCATAGAGAAAAATTAGATCATTATGTGATGAAGCACCATAATTAAATCAAAGCTTTTGCTGTCGAAATCTAAGAGTTTTGAGGAGAAAGGAGCAGCAGAAAGTTTTGAGTGCTTGCTTATCTATCTCCAGATTTGTCTTGTTGATAGTTTTGCCTTGTTATTGTTAAGGGTGTATATGAATCTCTATAATTGAAAATCCAAGTACCTTAAATAAATATTTTGGCTATGCCATACAGCTGCAGCAACTGACAGGATCAGAAGCTACTTATTTGCAGGAACAAACATGTATGTAACAGTGTTGATAATTTTAATAGCATTAATGATATATTTTAAGGGAGAAAACAGACTGATCAGGGCACTTAATTTTCTTTGTCATCTTGATTATTTATTTTGTGATGTTTGAATCACATATAAATAGTTGTACTTTGCTTGGCCCACTGGTATTTAAAAGCAAGGGTTTCAGCTGTGCTCATTACAATGACAAGCACTAAATTCTGAGCACTGTAAAAGGAGTTGAAGGAGTGAGAAGCATTAGGTTCCAGTCCTGAGAATTATAGAGTTGTTCCTTTCATGACGAGCCTTACGGTATTTGATTTGCAGCAGCAGAGGCTGAGGGCAGAGCTGATCTGCCTGTGCCCCAAGGACAGGGCAAGTATTGCCATATGTCACAGGAATGGGAAGTGGTCCAGAAACAGCAGGGAAAATCTTCACCTGTGGAAAATGCTCTAGGATCTTCATTTCTCACATGGATGGGGTAGGTGGATTCCTTGCTAGTCCATTTTACCCCAAATATTGAGAGACTGAAAGAAGTCTGATAGGATTTGAAGTTGATGACTCAGAAAAATCAGGTATTTTTAGCCCTTAGGCTCTCCCCTACAAAATTATGTGCCTTAACTACCTTTGATTGAAGCTTGCTTTTGTGTGGCAGCAAGCACAGATAAACACTTTGTCATTTCATCACAAGAGAAGGAAGTTTTTTTTAACTCATTCAAGTATCTATTAGAAGAATATGTTAAAACAAGCTTTATTTGAGGTATGTTAGAGACCTCAAAGCTATTCATTACATTGGCCAGTACATTTGTGGAAAAAACAGCTTCTCTGTGGCATGTTTAATGCTGTATTTCAGCAAAGGGAACCGTGCCACCTTGTGGAAAACTGTAGCAGTTGTCTTCCCCCAGAGTGTCAGCTTCTGCTAAGATTGAAACACTGCAAAAATGCCTATTTTGGGAAAAGCATGTAATATAATTTATGAAATTGTTGTAAGAAAAGTGACTTCTGCAGCAACACATTTAAGCATTCATAATTGTCAGTAAAGAACAAATGTTTCACTGTGAATAATGTGCTTAAGATGCAGTTCATAGTTTGATATCCATGGCATCTCGGTCAGGCTGTCTGCAGAGGGTCATAAAGGAGAAGTGGAAAGAGGAGAATTACTACATTCAGCTTCTTAATTTCTGTAATTTATTTTGGCAGAAATTTCTTGAAGAGATGGCTCATTGTGCTTGATGAGGATCCTAGTTCTGCATGTGAAACATGCGCAGCTAGAAATGAGTTTTGAATTGGTGCTTCCCAGGAGACGGATCATAACCTTCCTGGTTAATTTATAGAGCAATGTGTGCCTTCCTAATTGAGTTTCTAGGAAGGCAAAAGATGCTTTTACCAGTCCCAGACTGTAAATTCTTCTGGGTTGTCTTCTTTTTCATTGTTATAAAATGTGATGTCCCTATGTAAAACCATAGGAAGGTGCTAAATTTTTTCTTATGTCCATATATATAAACAGAACCTCCTGGGAAACCTGTCACTGTCCCTAGGAATGGATGAAAAATGGAAAGCCCATGTAACTGATTTTCTCTAAAACCTTTTACAGATTGGCTTGTTTGGCCTGACATTTGGACGTGCCTTTATTTTCTCCTTTTCTCTTTGGGCATGGATTTTCAAATTCTCTATCCACATTAGTCTGCTCAACAAAGCTTCACTTCTCCAGCCTTACCATTTTAGAGCAGTTTTCGCTATATACCATTATCTAAGAATGGGAAGAATGTATTGAAACCTGTGGAAGTCCTAGGCATTTACTCCAAAAGACTGTTTACTACTTTAGAATCAATAAGTGTTCTGTATCTCAAAGGAAGAGAATGAGACTATTTCCAAGAGAGAGAATATCAGGAGATGTTAACAGGTATTTAAATCTAGTGATTCACCTGTAGGTGAATGAAAACACTCTTGGAGACATAGAAAGTGAATTGGTGATAATTTTCTAGGAATTAATTGGGTTTTAGGGTTTAACCAGATGGCCTTTGGCAAGCTGACTTGTGGCTGTTGTGGCCTGTAAATCAAAATAATCCATCTAAGCACTGTCAAAATAATTTTACAAAATACTATGTGCTCCACAAAGATTGAATATCCCTATCTTCACTGCTTTTCTTACTATGGAAGCAGGTGTATGTGTTTTGGATATTGTATATTTGCTGCTTTCTGTTCCTTTCCCAAAGCAAAAATGCTGCCTAGACACAGGATCATGTGTAAATATGCAGCATATGTACCCTTGGGGATAGGCATGAATCTGATTTCTGACCCAAGTAAAGACTTAACCTGAGAGGAGCTTTTGCCATGCCCAGCAATCCCAAGAAAGGATTCTTTTTTTACAGTCAGAGTAGCTTCTAAAATTCTTGGTGCAAGCAGGGGGTATTCAGCATTTTCCAGCACTATACTTCAGACTGCATTACAGTCTTCTCACAAGCTCACAAAATGCTTCAGAAAGCCTCAGTTCAATTAATTTCAATGAATTAAATTTAAGGTATTCATTCCATCTTAAATCTCTTTACAAAAGGAGATCAGGTCTAAAGGAGAAATAGGGTATCTTCAACAGTTTTGCTTCTAAAGTGGTATTTTGGCTTGGTTTTGGATTAGGAATTTATTTCTTTCAAAAAAATCTTTTGTTTTCATTCCCTAGGAAATAGCACGAGAAGAAATCTTGTACCCGTTCCTTTATTCTTAAAAGGGAACCACAATATATAAACCCTTGTATTAATTTCAAGTTTAGAATAAAGTGGTTTTTGTGGGGTTTTTTCCCACCTTGACTAGTCCTACTGACCAGCTGATTCAATTGTAATTCTCCCTTCCACCTCTGCAGCTCCTGGGTAGCTATGGTGAGTGATGGGGGTGGCTGTTTCTAAACTGGTTTGTTGCCTCTGAATTTGGCTGTTTGCCCTTAGCAGCATTAAGACACCCTCCCATCCATAGAGATGCTGCAGGTAAATGATGCAGGTGCTTGAAAATTTTCTGCTTCAAAAGCAGTTTCAGAAATAGCTACCTAAAGCACTAAAATACATATCCTCAATGATTTATTTTTTTTAATAGTCTTTTTCATGTTGTGCATTAGACCTTTCTGAGAATGTGTTTGCTTGTTATTTATCTCTGTGAATCATAGTTATTACTATTGACATCTGTTGTGTCATTAGGTAAAAACTGGTAATATCATGATGTGATGTACATCATAATACAGATTTCCATCTAGAGGCTATTTGTTTCCGCCTTGTTCCTAAATGAAGTCTTGTTTAATCAAATATGAAGATAACTTCAGGGCAGAGGAAGATGTAGCATTTTCCCAAATCTCATGGATTTACTTTATAAGGGCATACAGTTACAGTGTGGTTTTTTGTTATATTACATGTAAAATATAAATATCTGGGATAATACAGCATAATTTCTCAAGACATTCAAGATTATGATGAGATCCTTCAAAATATTACATGTCTTTCACTCCTAGGAATCCCATATATCTCTGGGATCTAATTAGCTGTGGACCAAACATGCACAATCAGGACACAAGTGCCTAAACAGTAAGAGGGATGTAGAGGAGAGATTTTATTAATATTCTTCCTTAGAAAAACACATCACAAAGCCATTCCTCATGTGAAAAAGAATGGAAACTGCTTGAATATTTGCCATTAGTTTCTAAGTTTGTAATGCAAGAATTACGTCTTGAGTTTGGGGGCATTATCAGGATTTGCTTTGTTAAGATACACTGTACAAAGGGTTTACACTGGCCTGTGAGATTTCTGCAGGATTGGGAAAAGAGAAATCATAGGAACACCTTTTTTTGAAATCAAAACAAAATATCTTCACGGCCAGTAAAATTCCAGTATTGACAGTGGCTGTGTCTGCCACAGGTGTGTTGGCCAAGTTTGTCGGTGTAGTAAGAACATAGATACCAAATGCATCATAGGAGGATGAATGATGGAGATGGGAGCTGTGCAGGTCATGCTTTGCCCTTGGAACAATTACTACCTTTGCCATGAGTGGCCAAGTTGTGACCACTGTCCTTGTGGGGACAGCTGCCAGGCAGCTTCCCTGGCTGCCAGTCAGGTGAGGTGACACTGGAGGCAGCCTTGCCTCTGGAATTGCAACTGTGGGACACCCAACGTGCTGCTGTGGCCTCTCAGGCATGGAATACTAGTAAGTGCTGGCTGTGTTTGAGAAAACATGAATGTACCTTTTTTTTTTTTCTTAGTGATGCTGTTTCTTCCATGGTGGCAGTTTCTATTGCTGTGCCAGTGTCATCTACAGTACTTTTCTCATGGAAGTGCACAGTCCAGTTTTTCTTGGCTGGAGTTTGCATACAGCATCTTGCCGTGGACAGCCATGTAACAAACTGTGGTGGTTCAGTAGAACACAGAAAACTTTCTGTGGCCGTTCTGCAGACCAATGGATTCTGTCAGGAAGCAGCTCCTAGTTTAGCACAGACTGGGCTGATATTGCCAGCACACCTCCCTGTCAGCTCACCAGCATCTTTGCTAGTACAGTGCAAAGGTAATCACAACTTGCAACCCTTCATATTCCCCACTTGAGACCAACCGTTTCACTTCTAAAATGACCTATGTAGCCTCTGTCAGCTTCAGCTGTAGAATGGCCTGTTGATTGTGAATTGCTGCGTGAATGTCTGTTCATTGTATTGCTACAAAATGAAATGACAGATATTTTTGTATTTCTCTTTAATTATTTACATTACCTTGCCAGTTTAGGGCAGCTCAGGGAAATAGCTTGTTTCTAGTTTGAAATAAAGTGTTTTCCATTCCATGGCATAGATTTTTAATGGAAAAAAATGCTGTTTGTATTCATGTGTATATATAAATATGTATGTATATTTATTTATATTATATATTGGACATACACATTTTTAAACCAGCATGATACAAACTTGGGGAGTTATTTGTCCATTGTGGCTATCTGAAAGGTACATTTATGGAGGAAGTTCATTTAGAAATCAATTAAAGTGGAACATTGAGTTGAATGACAGAGCAATATTTAGATAACTCTAGCCAGCATGTGTATTTATTTTTAGTTCTACTTCTAAATTTCACTTTAAAAAATGAGAAGTTTTCCTTGTCAAAATTTTCTGCATTTCATCCAAGAGAAAAGGGATAATATTTATCTCTTAAGAGATGTAAAAGCATGAGATGTGCCATACATCATACTGCCATGTTGCGCAGTTCTGCATTATTCTGTACGTTTGGAGATGATGACTCCATGGTGCTTCAAGGAGACTGCGTGACAGTAAATGGGTCCTCAAATGTGGGAGGTGCACCAGGGATCAAGATTTCTGGACTCTGGATTCATGCTTATTTGAGTCTGTTTTGAAAAGTGGGAATTGATCAATAGTGATTTAACTTCATTGACTTTGGATCCTGTTGTAAACATAATTTCTGCAGAAATCAAATTACTTGTAATAATGTTGTTTCTAAAGAGGCATGAAATTCTGACTTCAGTGAAGCTGGAAGGTTTTTCGCCATTGATTCATAAGGTCAAGAGTTCACTTAAAGGTTGTGAGCTCTTCAGGGGTTTGTTTCTTTGTGCATTTTGATTTTTTTAAAATTTTGGATGTCATGCATATTCCCTTTGAAATTATGCACCAGTACTAAATAAAGTACTGCTGATGGCATTAAAAGCACTTATATCTGTCAGCCTGAAGAAGAGCCTACATTGGAAAAACACAACATTTCAGGTTAAAGTTAACAAGCGCAGAGCATTAATTTTAAAGAAAGGAATGCACATGTTCTTTATGCTCTATAAACTCCTGCAGGGTTTGTCTCTGCTGACAAAGCACACGTGTGTGTTTGTTGAGGTCATGTTTGTTTGTCTTAGAATAATGAAATCTGCTCAGGTTATCCTGACAGTTCAGTTACTCTGCAAGATAGACCTGAATTTGAACATCCTTCATTAGTTTCTAGTGAAAAATATGACTGGCTTTTCTTAAATGAGGAAGTACAAGTTTTATTTCACTGTATTAAAACAAAGCCCAAACCACACTTGGCTAACATCAAAGTGCATAAACCCATCCCTTAGGATCTGAAGTCAACCTATCTGTAAAGCATCTGAAGTGAAAACCTGTTCTTGCTGAGAAGACCGGAGAAAAGAATAAGGTGATTTTGATTTCTTCCTCAGAGGGGGGTGTCAGTAGAGAATAGTAGTGTCCATTCTATTTTTTGCTAAAATGACTGGGTTTTAAAAAATCTTGAACCAGCACAATGTTCCTGCAATATTTTCTTGTCTTCATAGATTTGACCTCTGGCTGTAAGCCAGGGGGAACAACTGAGACAGAAGCATTAAGCTCAAAACAAGAGAGGGTCTTTTGTCATCCTATACTTCCAGCCTGCAGGTCTGGAAGAATGAGACTGTAGTGGCTTGGAGAATGACTGTGAAAGCAGAAAAACTTATACTGACTGCCTCTAAAGTAATTTATTACAAAGGTTATTCTATAGTATTTGTAAAGTCTCCATATTTAATTCTAGGGGAGTTTAGTTTATAATTATCTGCCTGAAATAGTATTTATTAGTGATTTCTGAATTCTGTTGTGACCTGAATATTTCTATGCTTATTTTTGCATTTCATGTGCATTTTCAGTAATTCAAGTAAGACAAGATGAACTAAAGCAGGAAGCTGGAAATGTTGAGAAGTCTTATTAGTATGTTTTTTATTAAGCATTTTGAATTTTTTGTAGCTAAGAACTTTTATGTGACATCTGTGAGTATTTCTTTGAGGAAATAGATGCACTGAAGTCTCTTCATGTCAATTAAGTGAAAGCGCTTGTTCATTAATTGCATAAGTTCTTTTTATTCTCTTGTTACTCTATCTTTGATCTTCTCTAGTATTTTCATCTGAAATCAATGTAAGGCAAATATACTGGAACATACTTCTTCCTCAGAATAGGAGGATAATATGTTATGATACTTGATCTTCCAAAGCATAAAATGATATGATCACTCTTTTTATTTTCAAACTATCAAGAAAAATGCAAGTGAAATTTTGAAAGTTATGTTGGCTGCAAAATAAATGGTTAATTATGTGACCTACATGCTGTGTCTCAGGCACAAACCTGCTCAGTGGTCTGTGATAAAAGGCCTCATTAAATACTGTAGTGATTTACGCATATCTGCAGGCAGATATAACCTTTAAAAAGGAAAAATATAAAAGGAAACAAAGAGAAACTGCTTAAAACCAAGTCCTGTGGGCTTGGAAGTAGAGAAGAAACAAGTAACACATTTAAAGCATCAAGGCAAGCATACTCAATGCAGATGTGTTCACAGTGGCTGCCCCCACCTGTGAAATATAAAAAGTCATCTGTCTGTGGTCTTGTAATGTTCATTGGTTTGTTGTTCTCAAACCAATGTTCTAATTCATTTTCACCCTATAGTGGGATCTTTTCTATCCACAGCTTTATGACCCATCCAGTTTCCAATACTACTCTGCCATCAGTCATGTGCACTTGATCTCTTGTCCTCTTTTTAGTGCGGGATTGTATTTGCTCTGTTTTTCTTGATTATTTTATTTTTATTTTCTGTAATGCTACATGCTTAGCACTGCATGAGGCAACAGCTAGAATGTGCATTTGCTTATGGTTAGAACTTTGTCACAGTTCTGTGGTCCTGCCAAAGCTCCTTCCAGAGTTCCTCTTGGAAAAGCTGCTGCAGAGCAGAACTTTGCCCTGTGGTGAAGGGTTTGCAATGGCAAAGAGCAAAAGTGTGGTCTGTGGTTTGCTCATTTCTTCAGTCCTAAAGTTCCCCAGGCAATTTTTTTGCATCAGAATTGCACTTCAAGAGAGGTTTACACCTCTATACAGCGTTCAGATGGCAGCATTTATTCATTTGGTTATTAGGTTACAGATCATTAACCCTGAAACATTAATTGGATTTGCAACTATTCGAACATAGGCTCCCCAGAACTGTAAAACCAAGCAGCAATACCTGTGTTTTCATTTTTGCTCATCTGTCTTTTCATGGGCTAGTGTCTGATAAGGTAGATTTTTTTTCCTCTGTGCAATTTCTTTACACAATGTCCTGTGTATCCAGGCAGGAAATGTGAAGTCTGTAGTCAAGATAAAAATACAAGATTATTGACTTACCATGGTTTAAGTGATATTTTTTTCATTCACTTTTCTCAGCCACACAGTGTTTGTGGTAGTATCTTTGATCTTCCCAATCCCAAGCAGCAATGTTTGCACAGTATACAATTCCTAAGTATCTTTCATCCTGCTGTATATATCAACTTCTTTTGTTTCTCTTCAAACCTTTTTTTCTCTGCCAGCTCTTGAAAAGTGTCTCAGGGCAAGCAGACAGCCTGACCAGGCTCAGAAAACCTTCTCTAAGAGAGAAAATAGATTAGACTACAGTAAACCAAAAGTTGGCATTGGGATTACTTTGAAATTATGACAGGCCAATAATTATTAATTGCCACTAATTATCTCTAAGCCTTGAGCAGAGATGCATAACAAACTGGCATTGCCAGGAATGATGGTTTTACTGAGCTCATAGACTCTTAATGGAGAAAAGCTAGACTCTGGTTTTTTAGCTTGGCTTGGTTTGCCTCTAGGTGTTAGTTCCAGAAGACAATAAGAGTGCATTATCAAAGCTCTTTGGAGTCAAAGGAAGTAATTTGTCTCTTGTCTTGTCAGTATCATTGGTGGGAGGCAGGGAACCGATGCTGTGTTAATGTGTTAGAGTACCAAGCAATTCTGCTCTCACACCTAACTCAGCCACCCATGGTCTAAAAATTGGGTCATATCTGACTAGAGACACTAGGTGGTTTGTTTCTGCTGGGTTTTGTGCTCTTTTGTTTGTGAGTAGAATGTTGAGTCTTTTTAGGGTTTATTGAGAGGTTTTTGTTTGCAGTGAGTTTCTGGAAAATTGGTTTGCTTTCTGAAGCTGTTCTGAAGCATTTTGTTTGGGTTATGGTAAGGACTTCTTGTGAAACACACAAAAACTTGTCAGGTGCCAGGAGCCAAGGGTTTTCTCATGTCTACCTCACTTGGAAGCACCCAGAGGGATTAGAAGCAGGGAAGGAAGCCAGGTCCTTCACATGGAGCGAAATATTTGGGGTAGACAAGAGTGTTTTCATTCAACTCACTGTACTGTTTTGACAGTGGGCTCCATAAATATAGTGGATGATGCCACCAGAGAATTTCAAACAGAATAAAAAAAAGGCCAGGAAAATAATATCAAAACAGTTCACCATCTTTAGTAATAAGACATTTACCTGCTGTCAAGTTGACCTGATAGTCTTTCATCTTTTTTGGGCCTTCTTAAGATACACTCTGTTCAGTGCAAGGGCTGTATAGGTTGGATGGGCCTCTGAGCAACCTAATCTGGTGAAAGGTGTCCCTGCGCAGCAGGGGAATTGGAAAAAGACAATCTTTAAGGTCTCTTCCAACCCAAAGCATTCTGTGGTTCCATATTTATCCTTGTGTTCAGAAAGCAGCTAACAAATTGTAGATGTGGTTGAGATGTGAAGAGCAACAAGGAAACAGTATTGTATATTATTATTATTATTATTGTATATATTTAGTTCTTCACCTCTCTTATGATTTAGAAAATGTTTCTCTCTGCTAGTATTCTACTATTTAATTTAATATTTAAATACTTGTAAAGAAAAAACAAAAACCTTTCTTCTGGTACAGTAAAAATCAGTATTTTTAAAGCTTGCAAAGATAAATATTTAATAGCCCAGTGGGTATAGCAGCACTTCTAGCAAGATTCATGAGCATGTGATGTGCCTGAAACAACTCTGCAACCTTAAGATTAGATCACCTTAATAATTGCTTTAAACTGTTAAAAATGTTTAAAAATATTTATTTTAGTACATTGTGTAGCCCTGAAGTTAGGAGCACCCCTTCCTTTGTTCCTTATTTCACCTTCTCCTTCTTTGCCCTTTAGAACTGAAATTCAGCATTTTTGTGGGTTTCCAGCACAGCTGGGTCAGGAAGCAGCACTGTGGGAGAATTTGCATGTTGATTCCTTTGTTTGCAAAGGAAAAAAAAAAAACAAAAAAAAACATCCACAGGAAAGCTGGAGGCATGAAAGGCTTTAATTTTTTTTTTTACCTACACTCACTAAAGGGTTTTACACAATTGCAGAGTGTCTTTGCTGTCTGATATCTGAGATGGCCTACATCATTAGTGACTCACTGGAGTGGGTACCAGAGGTACAGGAAGCAGGCTCTTGGGCTGGTTTTCCTGCTTGGTGGAGTGAGCCTGGATGAATGCATTGTGCAAACTCAAAGAAGGCTGAAGGAGAAGTTTTAAAGGGAGGGAGAAACTCATTCATATTTTTATCCACTGGTGAATTTTAGTCTTCCCTCACTTTGGCAGAGTTGACAGGGCAGTTGTTCCCAAACAGCACACACAGACTGTGTGTGAGCTTGATCAGCTCACTGACTTCACAGCAGGTTTTAGAAGGTGGCAAGTGAATTTTTGGCTTTCGAGCTCTGAAGCTGATTTATTGACTGCATCTTAAGAAGGATTGGTGGCTGCAGCATGGGCCTGTTGCAGCTCCTGGGCTGGGTGGCAGTGTGCTGCTGGAGGCAGCAGGGCTCCCTCCCAGCAGTCACCAGCACCG
Organism: Poecile atricapillus; assembly: GCF_030490865.1. Taxonomy (NCBI): domain Eukaryota; kingdom Metazoa; phylum Chordata; class Aves; order Passeriformes; family Paridae; genus Poecile; species Poecile atricapillus. The sequence continues at coordinate 53,215,562 of NC_081252.1, forward strand.
CCTTCCTTCCAGCAGCTCCCGGGATCCTTGTCTGCTTTCCCAAGGACCCGGGGGATGCTGCTGACAGCAAAGAAAGCTGTGTGGCACAAGGCAGCAGTGCTCAACCATGAGTGCTGGTCTACTATTGCTGAACCTCTAGGGAACATCTAAAGCATTTGGTGTGTCTGCTCAGGAGGTACAACAGTAAGCACTCATAGTTCTGAGTGAAACACCTCTAACATTCTCTGGAAGACGTCTTGGTCTCATAGACAAACTCCTGCTGACTTAGTGTGAGGTCTGTATTTCTCCCACCATAATGCCTGAGAGCAAATGAGCAGGTTTTGGTGTTTTTCTTTTATTCTCTGCCTTTGTAGATATAGGGTAGAGGTGGTGCCGTTCAATTTCTTCCATTTTGTTTTGTTTGTAAAATGTACCATATGTGCAAAATAATATTGCCTTAGTTTGTTCTGCCAACTGAGTATTCTGGTTGGATAAACATCTTTCTGCTAAAAAATGTATAATTAGAATGTTTTATTTTAAAGGTAATTTTGAATTTCTTCTAGAAAAAGCCTACTTTCCTCTTATGATAGCTTATCTTCTTCTTCGCTTTGAATTTGTTATTATTTGCTACCTTAGGTAAACTTACTATAGAAGTGATTGCTGTAATCCACAAAAAAATTTAATTTTCTGGTTAAAAGCCAGATAGTGAGTATCTCACAAGAGACATAATCCAGTAGTGTTTTCTTTCTTTTCAACTAGAATTCTAGATTCTAGCTAAAATTTCAATTCTACTCTATCTGTAGTTGTGCTTTTTCTTTTATTGTTTTTGTATTTGTGTGTATCCTAATATTTACTGCTCCCTTGTTTCCTCCTTTATGTTAACAAAATAATTTTAATTGAAAGGCATTACTGTTACCTCCGCAGGCATCTTTCTTAGCATGTCATGTGTTCTTCTTTGTTCCTTTGAATGTTTTCACCTTGCCATTTACAAATTAGATTTTCATTTACTTATTTTTGAGCATAAGCCCATCTACAAGGCCTTAATTTTTTTTCCTGTTCTAGATGGAGATCTTTAACCTTAACTGCCTAGTTGATGATGTATGACAAATGTTTTTTGGTTTTATTCTCAGTGCTTTGCTGTGCGATCTCTGGGCTGGGTAGAAATGGCAGAAGAAGATCTGGCTCCTGGAAAGAGCAGTGTTGCTGTGAACAATTGCATCAGACAGCTCTCTTACTGTAAAAATGACATCAGAGACACTGTTGGCATTTGGGGAGAGGTAAGAACAGAACTTCTCCTCCTCTTGGAACATGCCTCTTGCATCATAACACATCTCAAAGGACCAGTTCTGTAGGCAGCTACGCCCATGTTTGACAGCTACGTCTGTGTTTGGGGTTTCACTACCTCAGCCTGGCACTGCCAAATATACAGAAGCGTTCAGCGAAAATGTTGACTTTGTTGTTCCAAACTGCTCAGGACAGCAGATGCCACAAAGAGCTCACTTTCATGTTATATCTGTGCTAGTACACACCTGTGCAGTGGTATTGTTGGGAACACACAGGCCAAACTGTTGGAATTCAGTGTAAGTCTTCCTCCTGACCAGAGGTTTGAAAGTGTTGCTTTGTAACAACATTTTCAAAGATTTCACAATGACAAAGGGCTTTAAGTAAAACCACACTGGCAGGGTTGTGGTTCTGAAGTGTATGAGAAGATTGGAACAGATGGACAGATGGTTTGTCTTATGATGATTATTTTATCAGTGTTTCAGAAGGAAATTAATGATATGTCATCAGTCTGTCTGTTGGCTCCTCTCCAATAACTCTTGTATCTCTGCACCAGTGTCATCCAGTTTTGAAGGACGCCAGATTCCCACACAGTGAGGGAAAAAGAGAAAGCCCAGCTTTCCTCTTTCTTGGTTTGCTGAAGGATCAGTGTGCTCTCATTGACTGAACCACGGTTGCTCTGTGCTTCTTTCTGAGTTGGCAGCAAATAGAGGATAATGCTGTGGGAACTCAGGGTAAACTTTAGGTTTTGTGATGTGGAAAATAGGTGTGCTGGGGACAGATGAAGAAGTGGAAGATGTTGAGGGGTCAGTAAGTGAAACAAGGAGGGAAAAGTTGGGACATACAGAGGGCACAGGAGACAAAGCCACAGTAAAACATCTTTTTTATTTGATTGTTCATGAAACAACTTAAACGTCTGCCAAATCTTACTTTCTGCCTCTCTCCTGACATATTTTCGGAAGGGTTACACTACTGTGAATTTGCCACACAAGATCTGAATACAAAAGTGACGAAAGAGTGAATGTTGTAACTTTTCCTTGTGTGATCTAAGAGAAATGGCACTGCCAAACTAAAAAGAAATCAAAAGAAAGAGTAGTCTATGTTTCATGAAAGATTTCAGGAAAAATGACATTCAATCTCCCAAGTTATTGTTCCAGTCTATGGCTCGAGTCCACCATCCTGACTATGACCACAGCAATGCCAAGATGCTACAGGGGAGCTACTGAAAGAAAGTGCCCTTAAAAATTAAAATTATGTTTAAAGGAACACATTTAAAGTGTTACATCTATTTAAAATAATTTCAGAAGGATTTTTATATGTAAGAAATATATATTGTACATATAAATGAACAAAATAATACTGTTTTCCTTTCTTCCTTACACCTGGGAACAGTTTTATTAAGATAATATATCTAGACAAGCAATTAGAGATGTGTTAGTCATGGACTTTGGACTTACTGCTGACCCTAGGAGAGAAAAAAACCCAGCATCTTTATATGTGTGTAATCTCATCCATTTTTCAGCACTTTGAACAATTTGAAATATATTGTTTACTTTGAACTCTCATGATTTATGAGTTAGTGTTCACATTTTTTTATATTTCTCTCTGTCAATCCCCTTGTTTTTTGTTGAAAACCGTTTGTTTTCAAGCCAAGCCAGTGAAAAGTTTTGGTTCTCTTGAATGGATGTTTAAATTAAGAGTGCTATTCATTAAAAAAAAAAAAAAAAAGAAAAATCTGCTTGACAAAACAATAGAGACACTGTGCTTGAATAGGTGGCTCCTGAAATAAATTGTCTTCCTGATTTTAAGAGTTCATTACATCCAAACACATTTTTCTGCCTGCAGTATAAGGATTCAAGAGTGATTAGAAAAGGCACATTTTGGAGAGGAGCCTGAAAAAATTATACTCCATCACTGATGAATCAGATGGAGCAATTATAGCAGGAATCTATTATGAAGCGAAATTACTACATGTAGGAATTTCAAGATTGCCTAAAGATTTACTTTAGCTAGAATGTAATGAAATTGGGGTAAGGACTAGTCCCAAGTTTTCATGATTTAAAAATCTGCAAAACAAACCACAGAAACCTCCCACACCCTGGGTAAAATCTTGACCTGCAGAAGCTTAGTGGATTTAATGTGGGATTTCATGCCTTTTGCTCCAAAAAAAAATTACTATAAATTTTGAATTTCTACTGTTCCATAAAATCTAAAAAGAAGAACACTATTCATCTGTTTGTGTTGCTCTTTTGCCATGAATTACATTATAATATCACTTATATGAAAAAGATATCTTCTTGCCATTGACCTATATACTACAGCCTGTAACGCTTCTAGAAAAGACTGCTGGGATTGAGCCTCTCTTTCCTTCATTCACTTTCCTTCTATGGCTCTTCCTCATCTCAAACCATCAGATCTCTGCAGCTCTTCGGCAGTCTGAGACATTAAAGCCTGTGTTCAAGCTCCTAGCCTGTCTAAATAATTTCTTTTTGACCCATGCAGTGCTTTCATCTCTAAAATAGCTTTTGTACAATAAGGCAACAAAATTTAGCAAAATTTATTGCTTCTGGCTGCAGACAAGTGATCCCCCTGAGCATTGCAAGGATAATTTCCTGTGACTTATGTTGCTTATCTGCTCATTCTCCAATTTTTTTCCAGCTAATTTGAATTCCATTTTGTTACTCTAATCCCAGTGTATTTTGCATGAATAACATATTTTTCTTTCTTGTAATAATTTCCTTCTGGAACAAATATATAAGTATAAAATGGGTCCAAAAAGCAATCTTTGTGACACTTGGTAGCATTCTTCACACAATTTGGTTACTGCTTCTGACCTCCAAGCAAATTTCTCCCTTTTTTTCTTTGTGATGTTTCTTTTTTCTGTCTGCACTAACATCTCAATGCTGCTGGTTTGCCCCATTTTTTTGCATGACTACCACAGCTACATCTGTTTCTACTTCTCTAGAAGCAGCCTGTATGTCCAGCCTTGCACCTCAGCCACAGATGTGATTTTTCCATTAGGCAAAATATGCTTGTGTTGGCTCATACCAGGTGTCACCTATCTCTCCCACATCCCTCTTGGTACTTGTACTGTCAACTCAGTGTCACAGCTTCCCTTGCAATCCCTGTTAGGAGATCTGGGGTTGGGAGAGGAGATGGGCAGTGCCTGCCCCTTGCTGCCTTGCCTACAAACAGTGGCAGAAAGCCCTCACCGAGTGACATTAATGTATTTCTTATCCAGACACAACATTAGACATCATAAAGACTTGAGCCACAGTAATCAAGTGGGAAGAGGGTTTCTGTGTCACTGAGGTGAAGAAAAAGGTCAGTTTTGAAACATTAGTCAGCTGGGATTCAGACCCTTTCCATTCTTTCTGTTCATGTATAGATTCTGTCAGAAAAGTAAGGAAACAATATGTTTAGCTGATAGCTTCCACCTTCTTATCAGCGGGAGCTTATCTTATTGCTCAGCAATAGGTCCAGGATAATTTCTGCAGGATCTCATGGTCTGAAGAATCTCTGTACAGCCTCCAAGAAGAGGGATATTACATGTGATAGAAGAGGCAGCAGACCTATTATGAATGCTGTCAAGAGAAGGAAGATAAGCATTTGTGAATTAGCATCAAAAGGAAAATTGTCTCTAAATTTGTCTCCTGTAAGAGAAATAAGCATTATCTTTGCTCTTACATGCCAGAAGAATTGTGGAGAAGTCCTGGCTCCAAGATTCTGCAGTCACTAGCAAAATTCACATTCAGATCTTAATGCTAGGTTTTCCCCTTTCATCTCTCTTCAAAGAGTAAATCATTTGACACGTACAAATTGCTGTCTGTTCCCATAATCCATTGGTTAAAATTTATGGAAACAAAACACTTTGAAGGGAGAAACTCTGCCTCAAAAGTACTGGTTTTGATATAAGCTTTTACTGTGAGGACAGACCGTGTCTTCTCATATATTTGGAAGAATTTACTTAAAAACAGATAAACACATAACTTGTTGAATAACTCAATAGTTTGGGTCTGAATGAGTTGTATTTAAAAGATATCAAAGCTTTTTGTGATTGAGATTGTTTAAAAATGTAGTAGCAAGATAACATCTTAGATCTTTCTCACACCAGAAGTATGTGAAGTTTTTTTCATTTACTCTTGGAACAACCTAAAGCTTTGAGTAAAGATGAAGCTAGTCTGAACAGCACAGTCATAACGCCTTGAGCCCAGCCAGTTTGAAAGGGTTATGTACTGTGTAATTGTACTTTGTCTGGAACTGCAGGGCAAAGACATGTACCTTATACTGGAAAATGACATGCTGAACCTGATTGATCCCATGGACCGCACGGTTCTGCACTCGCAGCCCATTGTGAGCATCAGAGTCTGGGGCGTGGGGCGTGACAATGGTCGGTGAGTGTTCACTCTTGTCTGTCTTGACTTGATGCTGTTTCAGTCTGCTAATAAATAGTACACATTATTCTGTCCCAGGGCCTATGAGAAGGTGGGTAAATTCTTTTTGTTGCTGCTGTTACTTTTTAAACTCTGTGCTTTTGGTAGTGTATTGCTTATATACTGTTTTGTTAAACCTTCATTGAACAAGCCTTTCAGATTAACTCAGGTACATAAAACTGCAAACATGTAACATTGATTTGTTTCAGATAGATGTAGTACATTGTGGTATAAAAGCATGTTTTCAAATGTATCTCGTAGTATGTTTCTCCTGGCTATGTGAAAGCATGTCTTCCTGCTGGTTCAATTTAAATGTACTACCACTGCTCTGACTGTAGGCATGTGTTTCCACTTTCTTGAGATACTTAATGTGATGGAGAAAAAAATTGTATTAAGGGGAAAATATTTGATTTAAGTAATTACTGTTACTTCTAGTTCTTGATATAAGAAAATTCCCAAGGGTGTTGCAGAAAGCTGAGGTTTGTCCCTGAGATGTGCTGCCTGCGAGCTGAAGTTGTTCCCTATGGTAGGGAGCAACCAGGAATGTGTGCTAAAGGCCTTCCTGCCCTGGAAGCTGTCTTTCCTTGGGTTTCCTTCCTGACTGATCTTTTGGTGGCTTTCTTGTTTGTCATGTAACATTGCTGTGGAAACAGTGTTGTGAAAGTGACTTATATAGAGCAGGACAGTGAGCAGTCTCCCAGTCTGATTGGGCATTTTGATGTAACGAAAATATTGCCATTCCCATCAAGAAAGTCCAGGATCTTAGGACAGTACCCCTCCTGACACAAGGATAGAAAGTAACACTGTTTTGAGTAACACTAGCAAGCTTTTTGTGTCCATGTTTGATAATCTCAAATCCTGCATGACCAATACTGGCTGTGTGGAATAAGCAGATCTCTGGACAAGAGAAGGGTTGCTGATGTCATTTATCTGGACTCCTGAAAGGCTTTTGGTACAGTCTCTACTACATTCTTCTTTCTAAATTGGAGAGATATGGATTTGATGAGTGGCCTGTTAAATGGATGTGAAAGTGGTTTGATAGTTGCATCCAGATGGTAGTTATCAATGGCTTAGAGTCCCAATGGACATCAGTGACATGTGGTGTCCCTCAGGGATCTGTACTGGGACCAGTGTTACTTAATCTTCACCTAATGTGACCTTTCAGTACCTGAGGGAATTTACAGGAAAGAGGGGGTGAGACAGTTTACAAGAGCATGCAGTTGGCAGGTTAAGGAAGAATGGTTTCAAACTGAGAAGAGTAGATTTAGATTACATCTCAGGAAGAAGTTCTTTACTGTGAGAGTGGTGAGGCACTGGAACAGGTTGCCCAGAGAAGCTGTGGATGCCCCATCCCTGGAGGGGTTCAAAGCCAGCTTGGATGGAGCTCTAAACAACCTGGTCCAGTGAAAGGTGTCCCTGCCTAAGGCAGGGGAGTTGGAAACAGATGATCTTTGAGGTCCCTTCCAGCCCAAGCCATTCTGTGATTGTCAAGGTATTTGCGATAGTAGGGGTTTGGGTTTTTTTGTCTCTAACTTTTGATAGAAAATGTAATTTCAAACATGAACAATCTTTCCTAGTAAAACATTTTCTGAAACTTGTTTTATCTGCCTCAAAGTTTCTGATTACCAGTGGCTAAATTTTTAAAAGGAAAGGTGACTAATTCTTTAGGTGACTAGAGGTTTCTAATTTTTTTACTCTTATAAATGACTGATAGTTGACTTGGCGTGGGTTAACTGTTTTTCACTTCCATTGGTACAGATTTTTCAGAGATCTAAAAGGGGAAAATCCAGTTTGAAATGCTGGGAAATAAAAAGGTTTTAACTCCTAATGAATAAAGCATTAGAATTCTTTGTTCGCATTAGAAAATGGGTGCGTTACACATTTCCCTTCAAGTCAGTTTTTGTAGTACCTTGTTTCAGTCAGAAAATAAATAGAGCATTTTAAGGAACACCAAAATGTGATGCAGCTTTACAGAGTAAAGCTTTGATTTTCATTAATGTTTTTAAAGCATTTACAATTCTTTTCCCAAATACTTACGTTCCTTTGTGAAATAAAATTATTCCATTATGTTCTTTATAAAATAAGATAATGAACCATATTTCTTCAGGCTGGGGTACCTGCTTTTCCTAAAGACAGAGCTGGGCATGGATGTTTTTAGGAAACATTTAAGAGAAATGTACTTTTTGCAATCATGTGGCACCAATAACATAGTATTTGGTGAAATGTATCTGGGGGTGGGAGGCAATAGCAGACACTCCTAGATGAACATAAGCCCTCTCAACAGGGCAGGAGCTGTTGGGAAAGGTTGTGTGTGCACAGGTCACTCTGTCTGCTCTGATCTGCTGTGTTACACCACAACATTTACCAAAAGCTACGTGCAAAGACATAGGAGATCTCTGATCTGATCTGACCTCTGATCACTCCTGCCCTGTTTCATGGCATAACTGGGGGCCAAAGATGAATTCCAGTTCTGCTAAGATTTCTGCAGAAACTTAAATCTCTATTAAGAAAAAATGTTTAGATATGGGATATGTGGGAGAAGTAAAGGTCCAATTTTAAAAATACAAGCGACAAGAATCCCTCAAACCCAGTTCTTCCATTCTGGTCATAAAATGTAGCCATTTTCTCAACTGTTTTCCTGAAAGGAAGTTTTATACATGATGCTGACAATACAGATAAGCTGGCAGAGGAAATAAAATAATTTTTTCCCACGCTTCTACTATCAGTAATGGGACTAGGCCTTTCTGTGTTCAAAGTGAACATTTAGCATTTCTAGAGAACATGACATATCTTGACCAGCTGCTGTAAGGAACAGCAAGAAATAGTTTATTAAATTTTAATATATATTGCATTTAGGTATTAAACACAAAGTCAAAACCAGCTTTAATATTTCATTTGCTGGCACACGGATGTTTTATTTGGGGAAATTGTGGTTTTTTCATCATAAGAAATTTTATTTCACGACTTTCCTATTCATAGCCATTTGTAAGAATTTTGATAGATGCTTTTACAGAAATTTTGTGTCCAGAATGACTTTCAGGACTGAAACCCACTCTTTTTGAAATTTAATTTTAGTGTTTTATTGACACATTTTAAAAAATAAGATTGTAGGAAAAGCAGTGTAGCTAGTAAGTAAACTCAGACTGCGTGTTAAATACCAGAATAGACATGTTAAATACCAGAAGATCAAAACAACAAGCAGAAAGAACAAATTTATGAGTGCATGATCAGATGTACAACATGTTTTGGGCATAGACATGTTCAGTGTAGGAAACATGCTTTGACGGGTAGCATAAAAGATGTAACATTTGCTAAAGAAGCACTAACACACAAGAAAAAAGCATTTGGAGACAAAACAAAAGGAGAACACAAGCTGAGAAAGTCATATGGTTGAGCTGGAAACTGCACTGCAGTGCTTCTCATGTACAGCAGCCCACAGTCCTTGTATTCATCCTGGTAAAATCACCTGTTACTGCCGAGGTGAGAAATACCAAAGCCATTCACTGACTGCAGAAGCAACTTTCCTTAATTATGGGTTTGCCATCGCCAGAAAAAAAGCGAGGGGATCACATTGCTGCTTAGGTGGATTATAAGTGTTCATGAACTTGATGAAATCACAGTTTCCGGTGGGAACTTCTTCCAGAAGTTGTTGCACATAAATTTCATTAATTAGTTATATCTTCTAGTCCAAGAACCATATGTATAATAAAACATATTGAATTTGTTGTGAAAGGTAGTATTTCAATTTTAAAATACTGTAGAAATGTGTATTTCCCTGTATTTTGATCTATTTGAACCCAAAAATGGTCTGCAGGCCCTCCTTTTAACTCTTTTGCTTGTACTAATTTATTTGGGTAGTTTCTGCTTTGGAAGATAAAGAGATTTTCTAATGAGACATGAGCAGATGATTTTCTAAGTTCTGCCATAATGAAAGATTGATGAAATACAGAGATCTGCTGATGAAAGTTTAATCTGAGGATGTGGCTGCTAATTTACCTCAGGCAGAAGCATCTTCCAGGAGACTGTAATCACTCTCTTCATAGGTTACACTAATATCCTGACCTTTGGAGTTTCTTATTTAACAATCCTGGGGTAACCAAGGGCTTCCTTATTTGGTCAACTTGGGTTGTGTGGGGATTCTGTGTTTCATCCCTTGTTTTCAGTTGATCAGTTGGTAAAATATGTTTGATTTTAAAAGGCCCGGAGGGGCCACATAAATTCATGAACAAAAGCGGTTTCCCAAAAATTGGTGGGTATGCATGTATGTGTACACTGAGCTCCTATATATGATATGTATACATGGACATTAAAGGAAAATAAATGTCCTGTATATGTGCAAGCCTTCGTCAGACTTGGTTTCTTAGATGATATACCTTGTAATTTTTAAATGTCAAAAGCCACTGTCCTTTGTACAGTCTTCCTGTCCTGCTGTGCTGAAAACACTCATGATGATTCATTTGGTATTATTTGTAAATAAGAACAGTCCTTGCAGTTGCATGAATAGTTTGATTCCAAGATCACTAATGTCATGGTCTCATGGAGGTGTCACAGGTATATCAGTGAATAATTGTCAGTGGTGTGTTTGCCTCTTAACAAGCCACACAGGCCATATTTTTCTGCTCGTTGTTAAAAGTGTGTTTATACCCTCAGCCTACTGAGGCTATAAAAGGGCTGTTCTTTTCACTTGCAAGATGTGAATGAATGATGCATTAATCATTTCTCAGGTTGGGTTTTGTCCCTCTTCCTGGACTGCTGGTGTGTGCCCTTTGCTTTCTGAGCAGCTCACTAACAAGGAAGAGAGAAAAGGCAATGGCCCATCAGTTTTGTAAATGAGATTGCGTTAGCACATTTCCCTGAATCCTCCTTTATCTTCATTGCTCTTCCACTAGTCCGTAGCCCACCTCCAGTTTTAAAAAATCGACAGGACTTTAATTGCCTGAAAGATCACATTTTCTTCTCTCCTGACTTCATACAACAGCAGTATATCCAGCTGAAGTATTCAGTGGTTAGCGGGCAAGGAGGGCTGCTGGTGAACTCAGGAGACATTTTTGATGGGAACTGGATATGGAACTGGATGGGGTGTGCACCTGGTACTTCAGACATAACACGTAGCATGTGTCTATTCATCCACTAGCTTTGTCACCACATAGAGCAGGTTTGTTTTCAATGTATAGCTTGTGTGTTTTCCTGACAGACAGAGGAGGGAGCCTGGCTGCTTTGGCTCTCAAGCAATGGGAGAGGCACATTCTCTGATACAAGGTTTTCTGACCGCAGACACTCTGACTGGATGATGTGAATGTATTGTGCTCCTTCCTCTGCCCTATTAATGCCCATTTCATCAGGTGGGGATGTCCATTGCCCTGCTTCTCTGAACTGCTGCTGTTTTTCTGCTGCCTAGACATAGGAATAAAATGAAGCTGAGATGCAAAAAGGGGAGAAAGTCACAGAGGGCCTTGAAGAAAGTAGAACAATGGATGCACCAAAAATGAGGCTCAAGCTGCCTCAAAAAGGGAGAGCAGACAACTAAATGAATAGATGCCCCAGGTCAGATGGACATAATCCTCTAAGGCTGAAAGAGAAGAGTACTGATAACAATATGAATTATCTGAGCTCTGTTATTTCAGGAGCTGTTAGGGCAAGAAAAAAATGGGACAGATCTGTGGAAAATGAGGAAGATATGATGTAAAGTTATGGCTCAAATTCCTCAGAATATGGGGAATTAAAAATAGTATGCTGTCTTGCTTTTTCCATGGTTAACAAAAATGTCTGTGTTTCAGAGGTTTTTAACACCTGTGCTGTCCACTGACTACAGTAGGATCTCTGCACATTCAGTGTCTTTGAAAATCAAGTGTCTAAATTCAGATTTTGTAGCTTCTAGCTGCATCATTCAGGGAGGTATTTAAGTTTTTTTTGGATTGCCTTCACTCTGAGGTGATGATTGAGTGTGCTCTGAGTCTTTCTTCAATTCTATGGGAGAAGCTTATCAAACTGTACAAGATGATGAATAATAAACTTTCTCTTCTGCTTTAGCAACATGGTCAAGAAAAGCAGAAAATAAAATAAATTAAAACTGAAATAGTGTTTGCACCTGCTCTTCTGAAAAGATAACACCTCTCAAAGAATGTGTAATTTCAGCTGAGCTCTTCAATCTCTGAAACACCATTAATCAATATTGCCTATTCCCTTCGGTCCCTGTAACCTTGGAATAAGGACAAAACATACTGTAAGGAATCACGTAAATAAGGGCGTAGGTGAAGGATTACACTGGAGGAAAAGGATTTTACTGACTTTTCTGACCTCTCTTCTTATCTGGGTTTTTACAGTTATCTTTTGCTTTTTCTTATTCCTAAGCCAGCTTCATTTGAAGATCTTTTTCTGTATTGTTTGGTAGCGTTTTCCCTTCTCCCTAAGAAGTAGCTTAGGTAGTTATTTATGCAAAACTTCCCATTTATATCCACAAATCCTGGCATTATTGTTTGGAGGTGCAGTGTGTTCTAGGAGGGAGTGATGAAACAATACAGCTGTAAAAGGGGTAATCCAAGTCAAGTTTACAGAATTAATGTGCTTTAAAGCAAATATGGTCAAGTGGGTGCAAAAAGCTGCATGTGTGCATTCATACTTTGATTAAACTGGCTTATTTTAGCTTCAGGATTTAACATGAAAGACACAGTAGACTGAAGATGCATTAAAATAGGCTGGAACTAACTTGAAATATGATATGATTTGAAACACCTACAGTTTTGCACCAGTGGTGTTCTGTTGCTGGTGGCTTCAACTGGGGCAGCATCCCTCTATCCTTTTTGAGTAGTCTCACTAATGAGATGAAATATTATTACATAGAAACACAGAATCAATTAGGTTGGAAAAGATCTCTGAGGTCATTGAGTCCAACTTAGAGCAATCACCACCCTGTCAACTAGACCGTGGCACCAAATGTCACATCCAGTCTTTCTTGAGCACCGCCAGGGATGGTGAGCTCACTACCCCCCTGGGCAGTCCATTCCAATGTCTAGTCACTCTTGCTGGGAAGAAATTCCTCCTGATCTCCAACCTGAACCTTTTTAAACAGCACTTGAAATTATTCAACTATAAAAGTTCCAGTTAAGACAAACAATAAATCTAGATGTGGACTACATATAACCACTGTGATATAGTCAGGTTGTCTCAATAAGATGGCATATTGACTGAGCCTCTGGCTTAAAGCCTTTATACAAATTTGTGCTAGAAAATCTCCACACATTCCCTGTTATTTCAACTATTAAACTCAAACACTTTAGGATACAGCTAGAGTAATCTGTGAATTTAAGTGGCTATCACAGAAGTCCCTTGAGAGCAGCTGAGATGCCTGTGAAAGTTTCTGTGGCTTGGGAGAGCTAATGACTGCCAGTTTGGGATGGAAATCTGATGAGTTCTTCTACTATTCTTTTCACTGAGTGTTAATCAAGCAGATGCTCTGTCCAGACTGTATTTCCATAAGTAACTGGTGCTTCAACTCAGTGGCAAAACAGTAATGCAAGTGATGCAAAAAGCAGCTGCTGTCCACTGTAGCTGTCAAACAGAAAACATCCACCTTACTCCCAGACTCTCTACAACCCTCCTTTTTAATACCCAGTTAGAGGCTTTGATCTTACCTCACAGTCCAAGATGGTTTAAACTTACCTTATTTACTTTGTGGTCATTACTTGGGTGCACACCCCTTCTGTTGGTTCCTCTCCAAGGAGGCTGTGCAAACAAAATACAGCATCTTCTTTCCCAAACCAGTTGGAGTCAGCAGAAGCTGTCTGCCTTTCATTCACCCCCTTTACCTTCAGCAGTGCTGAAGTTGCTCTTAATTACACACCTCTCAGAGGCTATATCAGCATTGGGACTGTGGTATAGAGGGAGCCACCTATGGAATAAATGATTGTCAAATAATTAAAGAATGCTTTTCTTAAAAACAAAACAAAAAATCTCAATAGCAACTTTTTTGTATTCTTTTGTTCTTATCTCAAGAGCTTTTCTAATCTAAGGTCTCTGTAGCAGATGAGAGAAAACCAAATTAGCCCATGATTGATTTCATTTTGTTAGTCTAATGTATATTGAAGCTGTTCAGTTAGTATTAAGGGTGGACATATAAAAAACCTTCTGAGGAGAAAAGCCACAGAAAGTATAGGCCATTGAAGAAAAGTGCAATGTTTTATGAAAAATTGTGCCAAGAATACTTAGCAATATCTTGCTGGCTAAAAGTTCATACAGCTCTCTGCAACTTTTGATTGTAGTATGTTTGTATGAGCAAGACTTTTCTGTTGTGTAGTGGTTCACTTGAAAGTGCCAATCTTTTGCAAGACATGTAATTCTTTGCTTATTGTTTTCTATTGTAAGCAAAACTTTGACTTTGTAAAAATTGTTAATAGGCAAATAATTTCAGAAAAAATAATTGAGAGGAAAAAAATATTTTGCACAGCAGAAGATATTTAATTCAATTATCTCACTCTTATGCTAGTTAATAAAATATGGGATATTCACAACTTTCTAATGTAGCAAATTAAAAAGCAAAAGTACAGACAGAAAGTGACCTGTGTAGCTCTTCTTCCTGTCCAAACATCTTATGCTAGTATTGTATTGGTGGGTTAGAGAGAGAGTAGGATGTTTCTATATGCACCTTTACTGTGTTAATATTTTTATCTACCTACATAAAAACACTTCTGGTGTTTGCATGAGTGTCTTCCTGATATCAAGAGGATTTGTGACATGTCTACATATTTGTAGACCACTGAATGTCCTCTGGAATTTGCTATATGCAATAGTAAAATAGCAGGAGGAAAAGCAAGGAGCCTACTACGGTTTTTAAAAGAGTATGAAAGAGTTAAAGGTCTGCAAGGTGGCTGTCTTCAGTATTTGACTTAGTATTCTCCTGACCCTATGTTAAACATCAATGAAGTGAGTTTTTCCACTTCAGACAAGACCCTGTGAAAGTCAGCTTGCCTGTGTTCTGGGATACCTCATACTGACACAGCAGTGTTTGTGATGATGCTGTATTTGCCAACAAGATGCAGAAAGAAGTACTGTAGATTACTTACAGAATTGTTTTCTAGCTCAGATGGGAAGGGCCTGCCAGGGTCCTTATGACAGACAATCTCAGAGCAGTGAAGGTGCTTCCTTTGGCAAACTATCACAGGTGTAGTTCAGTTTGGTAAGGGTGTATTGAGCTGCATTTGCTTTGCAATTATGCTTCATCAGTCTTTCTTCATCGATTAAGAAGTTTATTTTCTGCCTGTTCCTTTTTTGCTGTGTCTGAAGAACCTAAAGAAACTTCATGTATATATCTCCAACAATGTAGATATGTGGTGTTCAAGATTGATAGTACCCACACCCATGAGAAAATAAATTATTAAGATTCAAATTTTTTTTCTTTTCTATTTGGAGGACACTTGTGTGTATTTTTTTAGGGAAACAGCTTTTCATCTCTGCTTTTACTCAACCACCATCAAGAACATAGTGAGATGAATTAGATAAAGCAAACTGAGCAATTGTTCTTGCCCTCTGTTCATTTATAAAATACACACATGGCTTCAAGGGCCTTAATGTAAAAAAGACAAACAAAGCTCTTCTGGAGTATTGCCAACTCAGGCATTCACAAATGCTGTATTCATTTTGTCACTTTGGAGTCTTTAGGATTCAAAGTTGTATTCAAATTTTCTCCATCCATCCATGGATTTTGGAAACTCATTTTGTGATGTGTATGGAGATTCACATATAGCTGCCTGAATCCAGGATTTAAACCTTCTGAAATGTTTCCTCACTTGCCTCTCACCTTCTCTCCTCTCTTCAAAAATAACAGGAAATTTCAGATAAATCAGAAGATTGTCACTGCTGTTACTGCACAATAATTTGTGATGGAAGCAGATGATCACAAGGGGGGTTTTAAGCTTCTAGATTGTTAAAGACTAAAGAATATTGTAGTGATCTGAGGTTTGCAAAAAGGGCTAATTTATTTTTTTTCCTGAAAGTGTCAGAATTTTTTGTGTCAGGGATGGGATGAATGCTTCAGAACAGCAAAAAGCAGGGCTAGTTGGGGAAGCATTTTTTTTCTCTTCCTAAGTGGCAGAAATAGAGCTTTTGAGTGCTGCAGTAGAATGAGCTGGGATGCAAACCTGCTCTGGCCAAGAGGTACTCTTGGCCTCACAGTATGAATATGGTTCTATAATAAAATTTTTCTTTTGCTCAAACTGAAACAAACTGCAACCTGAATCCAAGTTCCATACTCATAAACTCATTTTCTTTTTCCCTCAAAATTTTGTGTATGTATATGTACCCTTGGATCCAGTCCTTGCCACATGCTCAGGGTGAGTATGAGGATCTCAGATGCTGATAGTATTTTTGTTTCTTCAGCCCATCCATAGCTCTGTTAGTATTACATGGGCTGTGTGTGATGGGATACTTGGTATTTCATTCTGAGATGCAGATTCTGGCCATGCATTGGGAATATTTGATCAGTTTAGGGAGAACATGATCCCACCCATGTCTAGAGGATAAGCTAATTTCACTTACTCAGGTGCCCTGCTGTTCACTGACAGTTTAACCAGAGATTTGGGCACCTCATTGCTACCAAGAGCATGGAGATCTGCCTAGATTCTTTACAGTGTTAAATACCCATTTCTTCATTATGTGCTTGGCTGAACCTCATCCCCAATGAAGAACACAGCAGCTTGGGAAATAGACCCCAGCTGTGGACCCCTGAGAGAGCAGCACATGATAGCTGGGAGAGCCTAGGGCAACACAGGTGTTATTTATACACCAGGCATGCCCCAAAATACCCCTTTTACCTTAATTTGGCACTTCTGGCAGTGCAGGAGTTGAATTTGTCAGCTCTTCATGAGCTGAGAGCTCTCCTGGGCTGATTTTGCCTTGCCAGGGCTGGCTGCTTGTGATGTTTTTGTGTCAATTTGACCCATTACTTGCTGTAAGCTTATTTCTTTTGCAGCCTGCAGGTAAATTGCAGTACAAAGATCCTTCCTGCCAAGGGATTTGGCTGTAAGTGTTCAGTGTCTGGCTTGGCAGCAGGAAATGGGACTTAGTGTGGTGTTTGCCCTGGAAATTTTTTCCCTGTGTTTTTGGTAGCAGTTGTTGCTAGGGAGACCTTGTCAGCCAAACTTGGCATCCAGTGGGGAGTTCTGTGACTTCCAGGACTGATCTCAAAACTTATTGATGATTATTCTTTTCAACACATTTCATGAAAGAAGACTTCTGTGAGTTTCACCTTTCATTTTCAGAATAGAGATACTTAGCCGAGTAAACTGGGAGAAATCAGAAACCAGGCACCACCACCATCATCCTGAAGCCTATACCTAAAGTTTTTAATTCATGTTTTAATTCACATTTTTGGGCGTGATTGAGAATTGGAAAAGCAAAGTTTTGCCGCAGCAACACAGCTGTTAAAAATGAAGCAAATTGCTTGTGCACAAATGGTAAGAGATTTGGCTCAGATTGTTTTTCATTTTCAGAAACTGCCTGCTGGTTAAGCTCTGGGAGATTTTCCTGTATCTGGTGGCAGAGGTAAATCTGTTGCCCTTTTCATACCTAGCAACTAGAAGTAACAAACTTGGAAGACCAGAAGGGGCAAGGGAAGATGAAATGCTAAAACCAGGGCAAGTTATTCCATGAAACACATTTGTATCTAGTCATATCATTATTGACAGGTGCACAGGCAGTAAGTGTGGCATCTAACAAAATATCAAAACCAATACAGGATTAGAATTTAACCTCAGTTCACTTTCTGAAAAGCCAACTAATATCTTGCAAAGTGAGATTTAGTTTTAATTATACTTTTTTTACAGGTTTATAAAGTTTTGGTGAATCTCTTTTTCTCTCTTCATATTTAAGAAGGGTCAGAGAAGAACAGTTCTCTACCACAAACTGTTCCAGCATATTAAAATGGCTAAATCTGGCTTCTCTCTTTAGAAGGCTTTTAAGTAGAAGTCTGACATTGTTCTCATGAGTGCTGTTGCCAGCTGGAAGGCTACCATACCCTCTTGTATTCTACTTACCAAGACTAAAAGAGGACAACAACAATGAAAAGGGTTGTTGTAATAGTTAATAGTTATCAAATTAATTGTGTCCTCATTTTCAAATGTAAAGAAGTTACATTGACCGCATATTGGAACCTAGATTATAAATGCTATGTGTTCATATTTTGCCACATTAACCAGTTTCAGATGGCACTTTGTCCATAAAATGCCCCTTTCTTTCCCCACATGTGACTTCCACACTTGTGTCAAGACTTTTGAGAAGTTATTTAGACAATGCAGAAATTATTACATGGCTTTGAATTCTTCTTAGCACTGGGCATTCAGTATATCCAAGGAAGAGCTGGAGCAGTTTTATCTCAGGCAGAATCAACAGATTGGATTATTAAATTCCCTCCTGTTACTCCCTGGAAATCAGTGGAAAGCTTTTGGGATGGCACTGGTTGCTGCTTGAGCATAACTGGTCCTGCCAAACCTTGTTGATGATAAGCTGGAGAAAAGGAAGGAAGGAAGGAAGGAATCCCACTAGACTCAGGGTATATTTAGGTGGTGAAAAAACCATCCTGCTCCTTATGCATCTGTGTGGTTGAAAGAAGTGACTGCCAGAAAAATGTCCTTAACTGCTTTTCACCCTCTCAGCTCTGCTGGTGGAAATATCCCTTGCTCTGCTTTCACTCAGGTTGGTCTCAGATAATTTAAAGAGACTTGTTGGTAGGCATTTTCATGTTGGATCATTTTCCTTGGAGATGACAGGTGTGATCCCACAGACAGCTCTGCTGGCACATTTGAAGGAGAAATTCCCTTGGATGGAGAAGAGTGACTTGCAGAGTAGTGACCCCATGTCCTTGCAAACTTGGGGATGTTCCTTGGTCAGAGTTTGCCTTCCCTCAGTCTTCCCTCTGCATTTAGGAGGAGTGATGTGCAATGCTGCAGGTAGCTGTGAAAGCTGAATAACCTGGAATGGGGCTTAAGCCCTGATACATGTTAAGTACAGTCCCTGCCAGAAGCAGCTCTTTGTTGCTGATTGAACACATTTGATGAGGAGTTTTGATAAAAACTAGAGCTCCAGGAACCTTTAGTGCAAGCAACACCTCTAAATTGGATTTGCTGCATGTGGCAGTTCTGGAAAATCAAATTATTTGGTGTGTTTGTTTTTACAGCTCAAGGATAAATCTCACTTCCAGCATAAGCAGATGTAATTTAATTGAAGTAAATGCAGTTGTTACTCGTGTCTGAATTTTTTGATTTAGCTGTAAATCTTTGTTGCCTTTTTAAGGAGACTTTCTTTCTCTGACGCATTCAGTACAGAGCTACTGTTGTCAAAGCTTTGCAGAGGTTTTGGAAAATTGAGAGGGGCAGACTCCCTGTGCACTTCAGCCTTCCCCAAAAGATTGCTTCTGTCACAAAAGATTAATCTTTGAAGTTTACTGGCTAGAAACACAATGCCTAGCAGCAAAGATTCATTACTGGGGGAGGAGAGACACCTCTCTGGCGGGTCAGAGCGCAGGGAGCGGGCAAGTGGCAGAAGGGATGAGAAGGGAGGAAAAGACACCCCTGACAGAGCGGGACTTCCAGGGAGAAGCACCCACTGGCTCACAGCTGGAGCCAGCAAACACAAGCATGCACAGTCCGTGGGGAGAGTGGGAGCTGACATGATGTGCTTCAATTCGATGCAAAATGAATGAGCTGCTGTTCTCAGGGGTATTTGGCCCCCGTCGCTGAAGTACAAGTATGCGGCTGCTTCAAGTGCACTTGCATCATCTGATGCCTAGATACACACTAACGGAGACTGGGACCAGTCAGAGCATTGACTTGGGTGTTTTGTATGACGTGCCTGGCATTTAATTCCTGTTTGCTGCAACAAAAAGGTAAGAAACTTAAAAAGTCACAAGAAAAAACCTCAGCCCTTCCCCCTTCCACCCCCCCAGAAAACAGTTTTGCATTAGTGTAGCCTTTGTCTCAAGCTGTATTTTCAAAGCTATGGTCTAATAATCTAAAGCTACTGTGTGAATGCCTGCAAAGCAAATTACAGCTCCTAGTGTGACAAAGGCAAGTCAGATTTTTTTTCTCCAAGAGCTGACACTTAACAAGCTTCAGGAGAGCACTGTAGCAGAAATGCTGGACTGTGTGCTGAGCGGTAAGTATTTGATGCTGTTCTCCCTCTCCTTTATCCCTTCAGATGTTGCTCATTTGAGCGGTAAGCTAACTAATGGATCCTGATGATTAATAGGTTTTGGGGACTGTGTTCAGCTCAGAATTACATGTTCCTAAACTGGCTGTGGTTACTGACTGCATACTGACCAGCCCGATTCTGTAGAGGCTGATCATAATTTGTTTTTCCTGGTAATGCCATGTTAATGTATGAAGAGATGCTGTAGTTAAGAACAGCAGAAAATCTCATTTGCTAAAGTGAAGAAAGCTCTGTGTATTTTTGCTCCCAACATATACCACCTGTATAATTATTTATGTCTAATTCCCAGCTAACTTCTAACTAGACACTCTGGGCTTCCTTTTTTCAGCCCAGTAACTGACAATGAGGATTGAACAATCTGTGTAAATCTTCAAAATATTTGAACATGTTTAATGGCAAAAGTATTGCACTATATGTCAGTATACATGCATGTTAAATATATTTAGTTGAAGTGAAATGGATAGCAGCTTTTCTGACAGATGGGAAAACTTCATGATTAAATGTGATCTATTGCCTTGAGATCTCTGTGTTTGATTAATCTTATCTGAAAAAATATAAAGAAATATATAACGAAATTTCAGCTGGAGAAATTTCATTGATTTGTTAATTGATATATAGCTTTGAATCCTTATTACACTGGGTGCATGGGGAAAGAAGAGAGACAAGCACATTTATCTTTTTCTTCAAACTCAGCAGCTTCACTCTTCAGTTAGGTTCCTTGCATGTTATGGAACCTTATTGCTCTCCCTGTTGTGTGCAGTAATTTTTGCTTTCTTAAAGGATAATAGCTGAGTCTATGAGGGGAGTACATGATCTGTTTCATCTTTTAAAACTATGGCTTTAATTACGTTTTTGTAGCTGTTGCTTTGTGGTAATTATAACAACTTGTGAGTGAGGAAAAGAACATTATTTAGCCCTGGAGCATTTCACAGTAAAAAGTGGCCTATTTATTTTCATAAGGATTTAAAAGAGAGAAAGGGAAAGATATTGGGGTTTTCTTGTGTAATACCAGTTATAATTTTAAGTTTTTTTCAATTTTTTTTAAGTACAGATTAGTTTTCCCTTTGACAACAAGTGGGTGTGTATGCATAAACCCTATCTATGAAGACATTTTAAACATAGATCAGTTGCAAATACAGATGGAGAGCAAACCATTTGAATTAGTATTTTAGATAATCAAGGTGTGTATTGACAGTCTGGGGTATTTCTTGTATTGTTGCAGTCTGTTGGGAATTCAGCAAGTCTTTCTGTCTGATTCACCATTCACAGTTTCCTGTATTTCATGGCATGAAGTAAAACTGTTACAATGGACAAAGTTCTGATACAGTTTATATTAGAGTGCTAGTATTGATTCAACAGCACTGTGAAACTTAAATTTGTTTTAGAGTGCAGACTTTGTTTCAACATAATTTAAAACAAACTGAGATAATCTTATTCTCTGGATAAGTTAATATAGGTCAAACTCTGAAATTTAGCAGTTCTAAATCAGGGATATCAAGTCAGTAAAAAGTGTTTCATTGTGCCACATCCAGTCTTTTCTTAAACACCTCCAGGGACTGTGACTCCACCACCTCCCTGGGCAGCCCATTCCACTGCCCTTTGTGTGAAGAACTTCTTCCTAAATGTCCAACCTAAACCTCCCCTGGCACAGCTTAAGACTGTGTCCTCTTGTCCTACTGCTGGTTGCCTGGGAATATCCAACCAATCCATCTTAAATGGTGCTCTAGTGATTTGGAGGGAAAGGTGGCCTGCTGTTCAACATTCTTTTTGTGCTTCCAGAAATATGTTTGTTTTCCCTAGCAAGCCAACATGTCCTCATGAGAGGGAAATGATCTGTAGTGTATTATGAGAGACAACTCTGGTTTACATCAGGAGAGGAGGCACCTGGGGTGGCCCTGTGCTTCAGAGGGCTCTAAGTGCACCCACTCGTCAATCTCAGGTTTTCAGTCACTGAGTGTGTGCAGATGAGGGAAACCCTGAAGGAATGGCAAAATGACCTGCGGTTGCTTATTTATGGAGAGGACTTAAGAATAACAAGGAACCAGCTTGGCTGTCAGATTCCAATGTGATGTCAGATACCAAGCTGTGACACTTTCATAGTTTGGGTGCTGGATGTCACATTGATACCTGACAAAGTACCAAAAGCCCCAGTAAGTGGGGCTTACTGATTCAGAAAGTCTATTCTCTAAAACAAACTCTCCTGGTTTTAAGAGTATGATTCAGTCTTTACAAAATGTGGTTTTGTCAGTGTGCCTCATATTTTCTTTATATTTTAAAAATAGAATCTGGTTAGGTTATAGTAGTATTCATAATATATAATTAGCAACAGAATGCTAGATCAAGCCATCTATTTTTAAGCAGAGCTCTTCCTTGCTACCAGGGGAGAATCACTTAAAAATTGATGGCACAATCTGGCCCACAATGAACAGGGGATTCATGCAGAAAGCATTAGTTGTAATTCTACTCAGTCTCTATCCTGCTGGTGGCAGGATCCTGGAAACTCAAGACCAGTCTGCAGGAATAGTCTGCAATTTCAATACTTGTTGGGATACAAAAGGCTTAAGGACAACTTAAAAAACAACAAAAAAAACCCCAACCAAACACAAACATCAAACAAAAAACAACCAAACAAAAAACCCCACATAAAACCCACACCCAAACAAAAAAAAAAAAAAAAGACTGTAAAAAAGCTATCAAATCCTTAGTAAAATTATAAACCACAGCTAGTTTCCTTTCATCACAAGAAACCATTTCTCTAATGGAATACAAAAGTGAAAGACATAATCATTCTCTAAGCAACAGGAGGCTTTCAAATGCACAGAAATGAAGGCCGTTTCCTTTATTTTTTCATGTTGTGTTGTTGAGGTGTAACTACATTTTACATAGGGATTTTGTGGCATTAAGTGCTACTAGATTTTGTAGTTATAAACTGGAGAACCAGAATAGGGCCTCTTTTGTGCCTCAGAGGATGCACTCAGGCAAATACTTGTAACAAAATAAAGAGGGAAAAGCTCATGCAATGGATTGTAATTTTTAATCAAATTAAATATGTTTTACTCCATTAAAACTCTATGGAAATTGACAGCAAAGACATTTCATCTGGTTGTTATCTCTTAAGAAGAGAGATGGTCAGGGCTGCTGCTGGTGGCTGTAGTCCCATGTGAAAATGTTGAAGGACCATGGAAGTTTGAGGGCAGACCTTTGTATTTCCTTATGGTGTAGTTAACACATGGCAGCCCTTTCTTTTTCTTTCTGATCTGCTTAAAAAAGACAGCTGAGGAAGTTGCAGTATGCCAGACTCCAGGGAAAGCTACAGGAATGAAGGGGTGTGAATTGTTAACCATATCTTCACAAAGTTAGCTGAATGCATCAGTCACAAAAATGGTTGGGCTGTAGACCTCTGCCAGGTACAGGGGATTTCCTAACGCTCTCCCAGGCTTATGTGCAGTGCAGTGCCACCCTAAAACATCATCCAAGCATGAGAAAATCACCTTGATGCTTAAGTACTTTTTTGGAGGTGACAAAACCAAAACTTGAGAGGTTTCTTGGTGTGCTTTGCTCTCCATCACATTGTAGCCTTATAGTAGCCATTGTTGAAGTAGAGGACACAACAGTAGCGAGTGTGGGGTATTTGCAGTGCAGGACAAGTCCTGCTGTCCCAGCCACAGGGATGGGTATGTTGGGCACCTGAGCTGCTGAGGCTCTTGGGTATGTTGTTTCATCCCTGCCAGCTTCCTTCTTCCCTCTTGAGACAGTCCCATTGATTGGTCATCTGTGTAAACACAGCATCACCATGTCCATCAGTGCAGCACACCTCCGTGCTTTGAGGTGTTTCTGTTACAGACTCAGGGAATAAAGTTGCCCTGGAACAGACTGCAACAGGTCGGCTAGACCCAGTCTAAACAAGCCCACCTGATCTCCAAGCTAAACAAGCATGGCTCCTACAGCCTCGGTTGCCCACAGCTAGGCTCACTCCAGTTTGTCACTCTCCATGGATTGGTGAGCCCAAACTTGCATGCAGAAGTGCAGGTATAGCCTCATGAGCACCATGTTGAAGGGTGTTTATTCACCTCTCAGTGAAATCTCCATCACCCTTCTGCTTGTGAGGTGGCCATTGCACATCAATGATCAGCCCCCAGGATACAGTTTGCATCAGTCATTGATGTACAAAACCTGGGACTGAAAGAAGGAATGGTCTTGTACTCAAGCAATTCCCTATCAGTTACAGCACTCTACAGCTCTCCACTGCATCCCTGGGCTTGGGGACTCTGGAGGAAAGCAGGGATCAGGGAGGCAGGTGCCCTTCCAAAACTGCAGAGCTCTGGCCCTAAAGACACTAATCAGAAAACAGCCTGGAATAAGTGAGCCTTGCAGAAGTGATGGGGAGGAAGAGACTGTTCCCACCTTCCCTGGAAGGCAGTGTCCTCTTGGGTTTGCTCCAGGAGGGGGGTCCTTTCTCACACCTCTGCAAGCTGGAAGGTCATGGACCATTTTTCTTGGTCTTGGCCTTTTTCCCTCAGAAATTAATCTCAGATGCTCTGTAGCAGCCCTGACACAATTTTCTGGGGATTGTCTTCCCAGGTTATTGGCAGGGTCTGGCTTGACCCGTTTTAACTCAGCCAGCTTGGAAAGGGATATGTAGGGCACCACACCAAAGCATTTGTACAGCTGTTCTTGCAGCATTTCTGGCATTTAGGGCAATCAACAAAATCTGCCACTTGAATCTGCCACTTGAACTGAAACTTTCCGTATCTACTTTTTAGCCTTGGAGCAATTTTTTAAAAATTTGTTTATTTAAGTTTAAAGGTAAATTAGTCAGCCATATTTGAGCTATTAGAATGTAAAGAGAATACAGGCAAATGGTCTTTTGTATGAAAATAATTAATGAATTACAAGAATTATTCCGTGAGAAGTTGTTGGGTTAATTGGAAAGCTGTAATTAACTGGTTTGAAGCAGGAGACAGCCTCCCCCGATTAATATGCATGCCACGGTAGCCAGAGCCCCACTCACTGCCTGAGGAAGTCCAGCAACTCAACTGTTTGTCTTTCTCTCACCTTCCTGAATTTCTTTCAGTGCTTTTTTCTCTGGGCTGGCAGCTGCAGTGGTGATTGTTCTGTACAGTTGTATCTTGCATAACAATTGGGGAATTAACAGATCTCCCTTTCAGAGTTTGCTCCAGCAGGTCATGTTTTGTGTCTCTAAGACATTTCTTTTCCTGTCCTCCCCACAGTATGTTGTGTCTAAGTTACAGGACAGTTTCTCCAATATAATGCTTTTTGTGAGAGGTGGAAATCTCTGTTTGTCCACTTCATATAAAGCCAGTGATTAGTGGACAAAGAAAATCGTATATGTTTTACTTCTCATACTAAGAAACTGTGTTTTCTTAGAAAGTGAAAGTGATACCACTTTTTCAATTCTGATTTTCATATTGGCACTGATATATAGTATCAATAGTGTTTATATTCTTCCAATATTTGCAATGTTGAGATCTAATTTTAACCCTTTATTTTATAAAATGTTAGCAATAGTTGAAGTGCTTGCTGATTCTGCAAAGCCCAGTAGAAAGCTCATGTAGCTGAAGCAAAGGAATGAGTGGTGTTTTGGCTGGGGAGATCCGCACAGATCACCACTGGATATTGAAAAGGGGAAACTCCAAGTTCAGTGTATGACAGGAGTGGAGCAGAGCACTATGTGTTTCTTCTTCACAATGAAGCTAAATTTCATGCTTCTGTTGTAAAATTTCTGGGAAAGTCCATTACATTTGTAAATATAAATCATTTTTCCAATTTGGTTTTCATAGACTCATAAAACAGCCCAAATTGGAAGGAATATGAAAAGACTGTCTGATCCAGCCATTTATGGGAAAGGGAGCCTAAATGAAATAGTCTGTCCAGTGAAACCTCCTGTGATGGGAGCTCTGATATATCCAGGGAGAGGTTGTTGCAGTGAATTCCTGTTCATTACAGGGAGCTACATAGAGATAATTACAGCAGGTACAGGTTGCAGCAGAAGAGGATTCATCTCAACATGATAAAAAATTAAATCTCTAGTTACATGCATACAGATCCATTCTGGATTGATGCATTAGGGAACCATATGCAGTTTATCTAAAATCTTCCTTAGAAAATATATGTTTATTCCAGATATACTCACTAAGTCATTTCTAAGCAACAGATCAGTCACTGTAAGCTTGCTGACATAACATGTCTAATGGGAATTGGATCCCTTCCCTTTAGTGTGCTGTCTTTTATCCTAGCCTTGTGGTGATTTTTCCACTCCACTTCTCTTTTTTTTCCCAAGAGTCAGTTACAAGCTGGAATGATGTAGGGTCCCACATTTTTGCACACAGTGCATGAGCCATGCTCAGATGCTCACTAGAGATAAGTCCCTCTTAAAAAAGGGAAGTTGTGAAGTGCATGCAGAAGGCAGGAGTGGGAGAGCAGCACTAAGTAGCTCTCTTCTGAGAATGGTCATTATCCTTGTAGAGATACTACGCCTTGCATAGAGTGGTGGCCAGTGTTTAAGGAGAGGTGCAAAGAAGCAGGCAGCAACCCACCTGCTTCCCCAGCCCGGCTAACCCTTTGTGGGAACATCCCAGGAAACTGCATTCTTCACAGGACAAGCTCCAGAAGCACACATGTCCCTGCCAGCTCACCCTGCTGGGGTTTCCTGGTGCCTGGCATGACCTGGAAGGCAGCAGGCTGTGCTAGGTGCCAGGACCTTCAGGGAGCCCCCTCCAGGGCAGGAGGCCAGCAGAGCAGGTCTGGAAGAGGGGCAGAAAGGCAGCCCCCAGCCAGGGAAGCTTGTGCCTCTCCTGTCTGCCTTCACCTGTGGGAAATGGGTGTTGGTTAAGTCATACCAAGAGTTAGGGGTTGTGTAGACATGATTTCTGAACCTGAGAGAATTTTCAAGCTCTCAGATGCTGACTGTTCCCAAGGGAAAGTCTTGGGAACCTTTTCTCGCTCAAGGGTTATTTGTGTAAATAAGGAATTACTTTCCCAAAACAAGACACAGATGCTCTGAGCATTTTGTCTCTGTTATCCCACCAATGGGATGAGAGGGGTGTTGTTCCTTCTACCAATCAGGGTGACCCGGTCAGAGAAGCTCTATAAAAAAGTTGACAAGACCCCACAATAAAGGCTTTTTTTCTCCTCACGTAAGTGGCTGTGTGTGATTATCTCAGGACCTTCGCTCAATACTTTGTGTCCTCTAGTGACAGGGTTGCTGAAGTGTTTTAGAAATGGAGGTGAGTGGTGATTTTATACATCTGGCTTCAGTTCAGTGCTTGTGGAAGGTTGTTCCTCAGGCTGCCACTTCTTCAGGGTGCAACTTTCAGAGGACCACAAGTGACACTGGGGCATGAATTTTTGGAAAAAGCATTTAAAAAACTGATGATATTTCGACTCTTTCAGTTTAAACAATGTAACATATGCACAACCTGAAGAATTTATTCTTGTTTCTTTTGTCAGTGTCTGCTGTAGAAAGTGTTATTTTGGAAGATTCATGCACTTTCTGTGTCTATTTATACTTTCTGCATACTACTTCCCAGACTTGTGTGTGGTATTTTAAGGTTTATTACCTCCCACTGTTGATATGTCTGCATTGCCTCGCTGAATTCAGCTGACGCCTGTTGGCTTCACTGCATGTTTCCAAAAATACAAACTTCAGAGCAACAAGATTCAATGAAAAAAGGTGTCAAAGGGACATAGTGGCCATACACTTAGATATGCTGTGCCACAAACTGTATGTTAAATGTACAGCACTTTTCAGCTACCCTGCCTTATCATATGCTGGAGCTCTGTCTGCTTGAGTGCTTTCTAACTTGCTCTTTCTGTTTCTTCATGCTTCCCTGGATTCAGAGAGAGGTAAATTATTTTCATTTTTCCATTTTTGTGTTTATCCTTCCGGCATGCACTGAAAAATGTTGTATTGGTTTGCTTGTATCAGTGAACAGAAGCTCAACTTCATTGAATAAATTAATATCTGTCACCTTTTCAATTTGCTGTTAACAGAATTGTCCAATTGATACTGGCTGTTGGCTGTTCTGGGGTTTTTTTTCCTCAGGTCCAAAACTCTCTAATAATAGAACAGTTTAAAATCATGTGATGTAATAGGTTTTAGTATTTGCTTCTGGTCTTAGCATTTAAATTCAATTCAGATGATGTTCTCTGTAATCTGAAATGCAAGGCACTAGTGTTAAAATCCCAGCTTTAATTTTAAAAATTGGAAAAACATAATACTGAGAACAGGGGATTTCAGAGCTAAGTTTAGCGATATTTGAAAAAGTTAACATTTATTTTCTATTTTTGGTATTTGTTCTGGGTCTGTCTGAGTTGCTTGCTTGTCTTTTAAGTTTGAAGAAAAGTTGTCCCTAGTATGTTTGATTTGTTTGGATGTACAAAGGGATCGTTTGGAATTCTCTACAATGCTTCCTGTTTCATGGGAGCACAGACAGTAAGGCATTGTAGTCAGGTGCTTTGCAGCACAAGGGCTGCAGCCACTCCAAAGGCTCTTAGCAATAGAATTGCATCCCTCAGATGAGATTTGGGGTTTGTTTGCTCTTCTAAATTGCAAAAACTTGAAAGTGGGACTGGGTGAAAGGAATGTGGTTTAGAGATGCAGACTGTTCCTCATGTTTGCTTTGTGGAATATAATGAGAATGGTTTCCAGGCCTGACTTTTTTTTAATCAGTTTTTCAGGTAGTGTTGGCTTAGGGAAATATTTGAACTTTCTCGAATATGGTTTTGCAGTATAATGTGGGTTTCATGCGTGTGGAGAGCGATGATCCTTCTAGCCTAGCACTGGCAAAAGTGTGCTTCGGGCAGATTCGTGGGTAGTGTCTGTGCACAACTGCTGTGTTCTCTGTCTGAATGATAAAGAACAAAGGAGAACTAGGAAGCCTTGCTTATAAAACAAAACACACTGGAGAGATTAACTATTCTGGTGTAGTCTGCTGTCTTCAGTTAAATCTGTTGTAGTGCTTTGAGCATCTCAGCTTGATGCATTTCTTTATTAAATCTTTAAATATTCCTTTTAAACAAAAGCCCATGTCTTCCAATTAGATCTGGAAGAGAGAAACATTGTCAAAAGTATCTAAATACTAATTTGTCAAAGTCAAATTTACAGGATCTGCTGCAAAGAGGCTGTTTAGAGGTTCACAGGCATAATAACACATTCTTTTACTTAAGGGAAATTCAGGATTCATCACACTGGCCATCCTAAGGAGTTAAGCTGTCACTTTACAATGCTTCAAGGGAGAAGCAACAACTATAATGGCCTTGACAAACTACCTAATTTGTGTGCCTTTTCTTCAAAAACTGCTGCACAGGGTAGGAAGGCAGCCCCCTGCCCATGCACATTTCAAAAGAATTGTGAAGTAATTAAGTTTGTATTGACCAAGTCAGTGGCCAGTGATTTTTCATATGATCTGTCCCAGAAGTTCTGTCTTTTGTCAAATCTATCTATAAAACAAGCAGAGGTCTGGCTACTGATTGACTTTTCAGTTTGCCATGCCTGTGTAGCAGTTGGTGAGAGCAGTAAGCCCCATCTGAGCCCCGAGCACCAGCTGGATGTGACATTCTCTTAGCTGGGCCTCCTTGGGCTGCCGGTCCTACAGGAGCTCAGTTTGCCAGGGCACCCCTGGTGGTGACCGTGGCACATGTGACAGACTGACCTCCTGGCCATGGTAGTGGTGCTTTGGCCATGTGATTGTGAGGTGAGGCTGGGAATGAGGATCAGCATGGGACATAGATCTAAGCTGTACAATCTGTAGTGTTGTCACTGCTAACAGAGCTCATGGATCTGGAGAACTGTGCTTTGACATAACTCCACTTGATGCAGATCTGTGGCTCTTTGCAAGAGCAGAACAAAGCCCTTGGTAGCAGAGGGGTAAATGAGTTGTGACATCTCAGAGCCACCTTTCTTGCTAGTGAGGAGGTGCTGGCGAGGCTGACAGGACTCCTGTCCCCTCTACACAGGAGAAGGTGGTGGGCAGCACTGAAAGCCCTTCTGGGGGACCAGCTTTTGCAGCTGCCTAAGCATCAGGCTGCAGGAAGGAAATTGGAGTGACAGTCACACAAATGCTTTCAGGCTTGGAAGCGCTGGGCTCTGAAGGGCTGGGCTGGGTATCAGACATATCCGCTCTGAGAGGGTTTTAACAAATTTTGGAAGCACACAGAACTGTGGCAATGATAAGACATCAAAGAAAAACCGGCAGCTGTGAGTTTTAGGGCTGCCAGATTAAAGCCTCTGAGTATCACACAAAGTAGCCATAGCTCCTCCTTCAGAGTGAGCAAGTGACATTATCAAGGAATGAAGCAAACAGCCTTTCAGCAGGGGATAATTTGCCCTACAAACTTTATGCTTGAATTAGAAAAACAAGCTACACTCTGTCAATGCCAGCTCATTTGAAGAGAATTAAATTAAAATGCATAAATGATGTTTTGCTGTAAGGAAATCCATTTTCAAATTGTGTAAAAACTGAAATAAGAAAAGTCTCCCAAAAATCTCTTCTTGGGAAGGGCATTTTAACTACTTGGATCCAAAATTTATCACCAGGGTAATGTCATGGTGGCCAAGTGTGCCATTCTGGGTTGTAGCTGGAGAGCAGCTAAAGAGATGGAGGAGCTCTGTGAGGTGAAGCACTTGGAGTGAAGAAAAATGGAAGTCTTTATGTGTGTTTAGGATTTCCAGAAACTGTCAGAAACAGTTGAACACTGAACAGAAACACAGGGAAAATTCTTCCTCCCCCACATCACTTCCAGCTCTTATCACTGAGAAGGGTAGATGTGGTTATTGTATAAGAGAAATGAGAAGGAGAAGACTCTTGGGAATAGTTCTTTTTCTTCCTTCTCCAGGATTTGATTCCCAAAGTGTCGGGTGTATATTCACCCGGAGAAGGGGCTATGAGTTTCATTTGGAACAGGTGGAAGGGAAGCAGTGGTTTCACTCAGTATCTGTCTGGTATCTGGTAGTTGAAATGTCCTCAGTAAATCTTTTACAAACAGATTTTGCAGCATTTGTGAATACTGCTTGTTTCATCTATTTATTGTTTTTCTTACCTTTGCATTTTTCTCTGTAACTTTGCAAGTTCCTCGGTGTGACCATAGTAAAAAGACAAGGGAACTGAACAGAGCCACAAACATTATTTCTGCTGTAAGCCATTCTCCTTTCTCCTATGTGAATAAGAAGTCTGGATAGAAAGCCTGAAATGTTAATCCAGAGGATCTGTAATTTCTAACATACATATTACTGCAGAGTTTCTTGCCCCTCATCTCTTCTGCCATTCATGATACTAGAACGTTTGTGTGTCATGGAAAATCCCCACCTGAGGATGGTCTCGATGGCATAATATCTGTCTGCTTTTATCATGTGCCTCATCTCCCTTCTCTTGCTTTTCTCCTCCTCTGCTCCCATGGACATTCAAGTCTGGACAGTGAACAGCAACATCCTGCCAGGTGCCTCTGACCCTGCTCTGCTATAGTGGTGGCTGCCCTCCCCTTTTTGTTTCCTGCTTCCATAAGTCTCTGGCGAGCTGTTTGCAGGAAAAGTGAAGCCTGAAAGTTACAAACTCAGGAGATTTTGTATTTCCCCACAGCCTGGCATCCATTCTATGACCCTGCAGTTGCAGAAGTCTATACACCAGAACAGAGAAATCATCTTCTGTAGGCTATTCTGGATGAATTTCGATCAATTTTAAGATAAACCCTTTTGGTTCAAGGATTCTTGTTACTATTTGTAATACATATATCTGGAAAGAAATGTACATTCTCCTGCATGTGTATCATTTTAATGTAGGTGTTTTAAATAGCAGCATTTTCATTTTCTTGAGAAGAGTAAAAAATTTTATTTCACACTTTAAGGCTAGGATGTTAGGGGTTTATAACCAAAAGCTAAAAAAGGATTCATGTAATTCTACATTCTTCTACAGTCTTTAGAAGAAATAAGTTTAATGTGAGAAGGTAATGAAGGATGTGCTACTCTTTTAGGCTGTACTTAATTGGGATGCCTCCTAGGACTTTAGCCTAATAGTGGCAAATGGTTATAACTGTTACTCAAACAGGACAGCATTAGCATAAATTGCTTTTAATGTGATTATATTCATCCAAGGTTGAGCAGCTAAGTGATGCTTAGCCAGGTGTTAAATAGGTATGATAATCTAAGGTTTAGTCAATGACTGTAGACATTTGCCAATTAGAGAGAGTAAAAGAGCAAATAAAAATTAAATTCCCTTTTATTTAGCACCTTACATTTTCTTTTCAACTCTCAAAATTGCTTTTTAAAATGTCTTTCTCTGGTTCTGTATTCTTTCAAAATAAATTACTACTTAATTCTTAACTGTTCAGCAGAACCAGTCTTACTCACTCTTGCACAAAATTATTCTTATCTATTTTTCTGTTTTTCTAGCTTTGTCTAGAATACTGATTTATATCCAGTTCCTATAACTGGAAAGTTATTAATGGATGATGTAGTACGTGTGCAAATCATTTTAAAAAAATTTAAAATTACTTTCTGTGCAGTACTTCTTCTCTATAATCCTGTATCAGTTGAAGTGTTGCACTTGTGTTATAAAATTTCAAGAGTATACAGCTTTTTTTTGCAGCATCATTCTCTCACTAAACACCTTGCTGTTCTCCCCACTGACATGGAATGAAATTTTACTAGGAGCTGTCATCCAGGTCCCACCAATTTCATGTGCACATACACCCCATGGAGGCAGAGAGTCATCCAGCTGGATGAGATGTGATGTTAACCCTGTGCTAGCCCTCTATCAAGCCATGGGCTTTGAAATGGCTTTTTATTGTCTTTTTTCACTTGTTTTCCCAGCAGAATGTAAAAATAGGGGAGTGGTAAGAGGAGGCATTTGCCCTTTGCCATAAATTTCTATTACAAACACGTTGCTCAGCACTTCTTCATTATCCCCGGGGCCTGTTGGACATAAATCTCACTTAAATGTTAATCAGCTTCAAGTGAGCTGCAGTCAAATGCAGGTTTATAGATGAAGCAACCCAGAAGGGATCTGAAGTGGAAAAAGGATCAGAGACTGGTCTTCTGGCTTACTTGGGATTCAGGGCCTTGGACAAAAAAGCAGCTGTTCCATTGTGGTCCTGTGTAGGGAAACACAAGACTTTTCCTTAGTTTTACTGTTGCTGTAGGAAGCAGATGCTCTGAAATCCTCAGAATGCCATACCTTTCTTCTCCAAGAGGAAGCATGGAGCTCTGTTTTCCGAATGCCTAGAAATGCCTGAAGCAAGGCTGCAAGGCTCCTGCTGGCAGAGGAGGAGCCACCAGCCCGTTCCCCAGCTCCAGCTCTTGGCTGCTGGGCTGCAGGCACACAGGCATCTAGGTGGCTTCCATGAATTAATGACAGCAGTGGTGCTGTCTGTGCACTGCCAGAAGGGGCAAGGATGGTTTGTGTGCTAATTTTGATTAATGATTTGAAAACAGATGGTGCTGGCAGGGTTGAGTATGATATGGTACCACAGGTTTAGAAGAATTCATATTTCATGCTTTGTCTCAGTAGATGCAGGCCCTGATCATCTGAAACTTTATGTATATTCACAATCCGTGAATGTAATTAGCTGATTTACTTTGTTCAAGCTGTTCAGGTACTTAAAGTGAAACACTAGTGTGTGAGTCTGCAACCACCACCATGAGGGTTTTATTAGCTCTCAGTACTTGAAACTGATGTACTGGCTGGAGTGTCATTTTCTTCTATTATTGTGTTATACAGCCTTGTTTATGATTGCGTCGTTACAAGCGGAAATATTTACAGAAGCTGCAGGACTGGGTGCTGGAGAGGCTGGACACAAGCCTTGCATGCAGCACTGCAGTACTGAGGCAGCACTTGTGGAACTGAGGCGTGGGTCAGGTGGTCCTGGCAGGAAGGGTTCAGGTGGCAGCACATTCCACGTGCTGCCCCACTGCCTCCTGTCCCTCCTGTGCCCTACTGTGTGCCATTGCAGGCTGGGATGCAGCGAGATGGAGAGGGGCCTCCAGCTTCACTGTGTTTCTGCATGGTTCTGTCATGTGGAATTGCTTTCAGATTTCGTGCTCTGATAGTTTTGTGTGGCTTGGGTTATTAAAAATATTATTCATCAGGCTTCAGGTTACAAAGCACTTAGATGGAGCAACCACCTGTACCTTTTACTGAGCAGCCCTTACATTGCAAGGGCTTATGAAGAGCAAAATCTGCTGTTCGATTAGGTACAGGTATGGTACTTAACTGCAGGACGGTGTCCGCATCTTGCACAGAGCAGGAAGGCCAGCAATCCATTTGCCACAGTCTCTGATTCCCCCTGGATAACTTCAGTGTAAAATTCTTCAATTCAATGGGCATTTAAAATGAGTTTTAAAATTGGCCATCCATGCTACATTAAGCCCTGCTCAGAATATTTACTGACTTTTATATACAGAAATCATTTAGTTTATACTAGGCCTGTGGCTTAGGAATATCCCTCCTATCTCTTCACCACTGAGAGCTTTGCTGGTAATTATTTATGTGTAAAGCAGAAAGGCACTGAAAAGACCCTTCAGACATAAGAGGCTGGAGCAAAGTGCCAGAGAAATCTGAAGGTATCAAGAGGGTCGCAAAGTAGGAATGAGCTGTGGCTGCTTGGAGGACATGAAAAAGCAGAGGTGCAAGACCAGTGAACAGAGGGAATAGCAAGGATGGCAGCTGGACAAAGTCAGGCTTCTTCCTGGCTCAGTATGTATTGCTGACTGTTTCAGTAGAACTCCAGCTCTTAAGCAGTCTGAGAACAAACAAACCTAGTCATGGCACTTCCTTCATCCATGCTACAAAGCTATACTGTGCTGTGGTAACTAGCCAGTGCAGTGCAGAAATCTCTTTTATAGGGCAGCTTTATTTAACTTTTGAAAAAATAAGGTCAGAAATTTAGGGCAATTAGTGTGAGCAAAGCTCAGCAGGTTCACATCTCCCTTATGCAACCAGATCTCTAATTACTATCTGCATATTTTAAACACTTTATGCAGTCCTTTGAAATACAGTTTTTCTCTGACTGCAGTGTTATATGCTGTTTCTTGGGTTTTTTTAGCGGTTAAGAGCTGCATATCTTTTATGTCTTAATATGCAATTCTCTCTACTTCATCTTCAATAACGTATTTGAGTTAATTTTGCTGTTTCTTTACAATTGCATTTGGAATTAAGAGTTGTAACTTGAGCAAGTTGCATGGTTAGGAAACTGTAATGAGCTTTTGAATTATATGTAATAAGCACCAAACTTTAGATATCTGTTTCATGGGTAAGCAGGTTTATTACATTTGTAGACCTGCTTTGTTGAAGGCATGTATTTTATGCCTTGAGAGCTCAGGCATACACCTGTTAAACTAAAGTAGGATTTGCAGTTTTGGAAATACTGATGATTCTAATGTCAACAAATTTGTTTTGCATGTTTCTAATGTGTCCTTTTATCTCATTTACACAGAGACTTTGCATATGTGGCAAGAGACAAAGACACAAGAATCCTGAAATGTCATGTGTTTCGATGTGACACGCCTGCAAAAGCCATTGCTACAAGTTTACACGAAATCTGCTCAAAGGCAAGTGGATTTAAAATCAGCTGCATTTGTCTGTTCAGAGGTCCTTCAGCCTTATACATGTAATCAGCAGTTGTACGCAGTGTTAGTTTAGTTTATATAACTGGCAATGAGAAACAGTGTAGAGAATTTGTAAGGGAAAGGATGCAAATGGATGGGAATTATGGGAGAGCGAGCATTTGGATCTGAGGAGGATGATAAGTGCTTTTGATTTGACAAGTGGGTATAGAGGCCAAAGGCTTTCCTTAATAATAAAGAAGCTGCAGGTTCAAAATTGAAAAAGAATACAGAGGTTCAATTAATAATAAACAATTATGTTAAACTCCATAAATAAATCAGACCTTGTTTGAATTGTGTTATTCAATGGTATTATCCTCAAGGACATAGTTGCTAACTGTATTTTAAAAAGTCATGGGGGAGAAGGGGTTAAGGTAGTAAACTCTAGTTATGTAAACTAAAGGATCTTAGTTCCTGCTCTGATAGTGTTGTCCGTAATACTGGGGAGGACTATTCTTTCCAGTCATTCTGCCTTACAGATTTGACTCCATTCCCTGGTTATTAATTTTGGTTTTCTTGGATCATCAGTTCATGAGTGTCCTCTGTACAGTCATTTCATGCAGCAGTAACAGCGCAACACTTCCTTTACAGTGGGCAATCTGAAACGCTTTATGAAGAGGAAGTTAAACGAATCTACTTGAAACTCTTTTAGTTTGCATCACATAAAAAGAGGGCTGTGGGAGTGAATAACGTTATCAGTTATCTCTGTGTCAGTTGTCTGTCCTCATAAGTCACAGCTCTTCTAGAAATGCTAGTTAGGAAACCTTCAGATTTTAAAATTCTGCTGTATCATTGTCATTTGCTTGTTGCATTTTGTCTTCATGTTAGTGAATGGAATCAGTGATGCCAAACCCTCCTCTATAGTCAGTTGTATAGTCCAAAAATTTTTCATTTTTGCAACACTGAAGATGTGGTATTGAACTTGTTTGTGGTGTTTCATGCAAGCAACATAAGCCTTTGCACAGTGTGCATTACTGCAGCCCTCTGGGCAGCAGGGTTATGCCTGAGGCAGAAGGTAGCCCAGCAACTGTGCAAAGCCTGGCAGGTTTGTGTGGGTTTGGGCTCCAGAGGGAGTGCCAGCAGCAGTACTTGGGGAGCTGCTCAGGTTGGCCAAGAAGCAGCAGGCTGTCTTGGTGAATTTTAACACCAGCACTGCAGCAGTGGCTGACTGGAGACCTGTTATGTTCGTCCTAGTTCTCCTCCAGTTCTCCAGTTCACACAGGTATTTCCAGCAAGTCTAGCAGGCCCTACTACTGCTGCTACATCAAGTAAATGACATGGTGGTTTTATACAGGAATATCAGAAAGGGAGCAGAGCTGTCACATAAGTAACTGACATGAAACTTCTGACATTAATTTTGGATAAGAGAACACCTAGGCATTTAAAACCATAGCTAACAGCAACACAGTTAATTCAGCAATAGATGTAATCCTGATTCAGGGAATCACTTGGCTTGTGCTGACATGCTGTATCTCCTTACTAAGTCAGGGTTTCTTCCTAAGCTAGTGTGTATAATTTTTCATCAGAGGGGCAGGAATATTCCCAAGTGACCCTGCAACTGAAAATTTTTTCAGAATATAAACCTAAAAAAAAAAAAAGGAGGGGGCAGAGAAGTTTGCTAGAAGCATTTTCAGACCAAGTGTCATCTGCTGTAAGACCAAGTATCTTTATAGCTTAATTACAATGAACAGTTGTAACATAAAGAAGCAGATAGCTGTGGTTCATATATGAGCTTTGGAAAACCTCTTTTACCTTCCCTGGATCCTTTCTCAGTCATATTTGTAGGGAATAACCACCCAAAATGTTTATTTAGAAGTGGGTCTTTACTCCTCTTTTGCTAGTACTACACATTTTGTAGGAGCCACATGTTACATTTTGCATGGGATTTTTAATTCTAGAATAAACATAAAAATGGAGGAAAATATTTACACAGCAGAAGATAGTTCAGAGAGGAACATGCATAAGTAACACTCTTCTATGTGTGTTACATATTTATGTTTCTTGCTCTATTACTCCTCACTATAATTTTGCTGTTGATAAACATGACTAGATTTTTTTCATCCTCAACCTCTCTTTCATCTAGCCTTGGACACCACTTAAGTTCTTTATGTAATCAAGGAATGGTGAATAAAGTGGAGTAAAATTAAAGTTGTTATTTAAAAAGAGTAACCTGCTTAACTGTGTATCTTCTGACTTATTTCAGATTTCAAAAATAGGGTTGTAATAGAAGTAGATTTGTAGTTGTTGCTGTACTATATATTTATTTTTTTTAAAATGCTGTATTATCACTGTCTTCTTAAGATTATGGCTGAACGGAAGAATGCTAAAGCTATGGCTTGCAGCTCATTGCAAGACAGGACAAATGTCACCCTTGATGTTCCTCTGCAAGGTACTGTGTGTTACAGCTAGTATCCTCAGGATGGTCCTGTTTTAGATAAGGTTTTTTTCTGATGCAGATTTTGGCCAAAATGAGCATGCTGGATGAAGAAGTCGGGAGTGTATTCCAGCTTTTTAATTAATGTGTCTGACTGTCATCTGTTCCTGTGTTGCTTTTAAGTATTTTTCTTGGTTATGTTTACAGTTACGGAGTCCTGATCAGTTATGGCAACTTGTGCATTTCATCTTTTATTTTGAAATGCAAGTGTTGCAAACAGTCTAACTTATTTGTGGCTACTCAGGATATTCTCTTCTTCAAATCAAAATACTTCCTGACTTGAGACTGTACCAGTTGGCCAAATGTTCCTTAAAACCAGAATATACTCCAGTTACTCATTCAGAAGAGCCATAGGAGTACTCCTCCTAGGCTTCAGCATCTCTTTTAGCAGCTTCTGAGGCAAGGCTGCAAGCGGGCTGTCATCCAGCTTTTACACACATTACTGCATGGTAGGAGGAAGTTGCCTTTGTGTGACTGTGTTTAACATACTAGCAAGGATAGTATTAAAAATAGATTATAGATTTTACATAGTTATTGCAGTGAAACTTAGGTCTATACATCTCAGAGACCCATTCATCATCATTTTCTGTGTTTTAATGTGCCAGCAATACAATGTGATTTTATTCTTAGCATAGACCAAAAATTCCTTTAGAAATTATTGAGGCTTATTCTTGTTAGAAGGAATAAAAATTCCTTTAAATCAA
Organism: Poecile atricapillus; assembly: GCF_030490865.1. NCBI lineage: Eukaryota > Metazoa > Chordata > Aves > Passeriformes > Paridae > Poecile > Poecile atricapillus. The sequence continues at coordinate 53,254,205 of NC_081252.1, forward strand.
TGCAATACCTTCAGAATACAATTAATGAGTAAATAATTTTATGTTATTGATGAAATGGAAGTGCTTTTTCCTGCTGTGAATGTTGATTAATAGAAATTGACTTTTGTTCCCATGCAGTAGATTTCCCAACACCAAAGACAGAACTGGTACAGAAGTTTCACGTCCAGTACCTGGGCATGCTACCTGTAGCTAAACCTGTGGGTATGTAACACTTCAGTGAATTCCAAAGTACCTTGCTTGAACTCTAATGGCTCATCAACTGCCAGTGCATGATTTTTGAAGGGTAGCAATTCTGTTTCAGTCACATGAATCAGGCAAGAAGACATCTAATACTCAAGGCATCATATGAACATGTATTTTGCAAACAGGGTATTCTGGAAGCTGCCAAGAAGGTGGGGTTTTTTCTACAGCTTTCTCTGAATATGAGCTCTGCTACTAATGAGAAGGGCCCTAATGAACTGAAATGGTACAAAAGCTAAACACAATGCTATCTTGTTTTTTTTTAAGCCAGAGGCACCTGTTTTGGCTTTCCAGATGGAGAAATACAACTTCACAGTACTTTCTTCCATGATCAAATTAATTTTAATAAGGAATCCAAAACTATCTGTTTTCTATACTACTGTGTGAAGATAAAAAAAACCTGTTATTTTTTATATATATTATTTTTCACTATTGCATTTTACTCTCTTCTAGGAATGGATACTCTGAACAGTGCCATTGAAAGTCTAATGGCTTCCTCTAGCAAAGATGACTGGTTGCCAGTTACCATGAACGTTGCTGATGCTACTGTCACAGTCATCAATGAAAGAGTAAGGCAGACTGTGTTGTTTAAAACACAGTTAAAATAATATGAGTGTTGAAAACCAAGAACACAGAAATGCTACTATGGTTGGTTTAAACTAAATTTCATTTGCTTATTTTACATTTTATTTCTTTCCAGAATCTGCAGAGGCTCTCACTGCTTGTATCAGCTTCGGGTTTTTTTATCATTCCAAGCAAATTCTCAGAAATAAATTATTTTAAATATTCATTATATACTTAAATTCAGTGTTTTCCTTTCTAGGAATTTTGAGCCTAAAATTCTGTAGGTTAAGCCCAAAGTGGTAGCAATCCTAAACACCAAACTGCATTTGCCTTACTCTTGGTATGGAAGCCAAGAGTAATATAAAAATCTATGTTACAGAAGAAAATTTAGAGCATTTTTCATGGAGTTTAATACAGTGAGATTTACTAATGCAATATTTTGTATATGTCTTTTGATGAGGTACAGAGATGTAAATAAACATACAGAGATGTATGTTAAATCTCTGTAACATACCAGTGATAGGGAGCATGTTTTGTAGGCATGTTTAGCCATATTGTTTTGTTTCTTCACAAAACAAGCAGCTTCTAAAATGCACAACATTTTAAAATGTTGTGGTAATGCCCAAAGCCTCAGTTTTCTGGTGACAGCCTAGAAGGGGAGATCCAACCCAGGCCTGAGCATGCTTGGTTTATGCAGATAGATAAGAAGGAATTACTATATTGTATCAGTATATTTTCTCTTTTAATCAAAATGGAAAGTTCCACAGAGTATCCAGTAGTAATGATCAATCCTTTGATTCATGACCAGAATGAAGAGGAGGTCATGGTGGAGTGTCGTGTGCGGTTCCTGTCCTTCATGGGAGTAGGCAAAGACATCCACACGTTCGCCTTCATTATGGACACAGGAAACCAGCATTTTGAGTGCCATGTTTTTTGGTGTGAACCAAATGCAGGCAATGTATCAGAAGCTGTTCAGGCTGCTTGTATGGTACGTGACCTTCTTCAAAGGCTTCTAATAGCACTTTAGATTTTCACTGCCTCCATAAATTATAATTTTTTCAAATTCAGATATTAATTTCATGATAGAGAAAAGGAAGATAAAAATAGGAATTAATATTATTATATATTTAATCAATTAAAATCATTGTTAGTGAACAATGTCCCTTTATTTTCTCTCCTAACCTCTGCAACATCTATGTAAATTAGAAATCTTTTCTTTCACTACACAAGTTACCTAATGCTGGAAAAATGTTTTACTTGGAGTCGTGTTATGAAATCCTGTGGTAATATAGTGAAAATTATCCTTTTTCAAGAGTAACCAAACCCAGAAAGATTATTTCTCAGTTTTCAAATGGGTATTTATGTGATTTAGTATCTGTTGTGTGCTAATGGACAATTTCTGCCCAAGCATTGACAGACCAATTTCCCATTAACTTCAGCTGGGCTTCTTGTCGCAGCCAAAGCAGAGGTTTGACTGTATTTAATGAGAAAATACTAAAAGTGTATTTGAAATGGTCTGTGAAGTTATTGATGCAGTAATGATTGCAGAATGGCTTTGTTTTGTTGCAGTTACGGTATCAGAAGTGCTTAGTAGCCAGACCTCCTTCACAGAAAGTTCGGCCGCCCCCACCTCCTGCAGACTCGGTGACCAGGAGAGTTACAACTAATGTAAAAAGAGGAGTCTTGTCTCTCATTGACACTTTGAAACAGAAACGTCCCGTCACTGAGATGCCATAGCTGCATAGGAGAGAAGATTCTCCTACCATTTGACAGAAGATTACAGTAGCTACACTAAGGAAAATGAATGGACGATGTTTGACCTTCCATTTCGGTTGCTGATGCTTTCTCTTCAGAGAATTTACCCCTATTGAAACAATGTTAGACAAGCATGTTCTCTCGTTCTTGCCACCATCGTGTGATATGAAAAGAAGCATGAATAATTTTTTTGCTGTCAATGAGTTACATCATGGGCAATGGAAGGTCTGTTTGATTGTAAATACATGAACATTACTTAAACTCACATAAAAAAGAGAATATGGCCACGTCCCTCCTAGTGAACTCATGCTAAAGTCCTTGGAGTGAATGATGCCTGAGTTAAAAGTTTCACCTTCTTGAGCTGGATTTGTCACAAACCAATCTTAAATCCTACAGCACTTTGCTCTGTTTTCAACACTGGAATAGGTATCAAGTATTAGCTACAACTGAATTACTGTAGATTAAATACCAAGGTTTTTTTTTTTTACAGAACTACACCAGTTACTTTTAAGTTGTTTGGCAGCATTGGTCTAGCAACTACTTTAACATCTCCCTGACATGTTTCTGAATCGTAGTGTCATTATGTCATCTTCTGGTTACACATTATACTTTTACAGAAGAATTGTGTTTAAAATCAAACCAATGATGAAAAATCCAGAAGTGTTTTCAGTAATCGAGTTGCAGGGTGATCCACTGAAGCTTTTCAGCTTTAAACATACAAACTCAACTGCTGGCTGTTACATTTATTCTCCTAAATCTATCATTAATTTATCAAAAATGCTGTTTGTTTCATGGAGGGCTCAAATCAATTAGAAATAAGAAAGAAGTAGTTAGTGATTTTATTGTCTTACAACTGTTATAAAGACTAAACTATTCCACACCTTTTCTATACAAGTGTTTGATGAAATGTTCAGTTCAGTGTCTGGTTGCATAATTTCCCCTTCCCCTCAGAGTTTGTTAATGAATACTTAGCATGCCAGAAGAACAATTACATTTCTTGTTATTTACAAAATTTCGTGGAATTTATTTTACTTTTAATGCTCTTGTAACAAAATAAGAGTTGGTTTTTTTTAACAGGATAGTGTTTCTGGTACTACAATTAGGTTTCAATGCTTTTCCTCCAAAGACTTCATATTACAGATTTGTTTTACACACCTGCAGATCCTCACAAATCAGCCCAGCATTGACCTCAAAATTGTACCTCAGACTAATTTTGAAATGCAGTCATGCATCTTCAGTCTTTCCCTTTGTCATCTTCTGTCTATACCTGCAGATTGGTACAGATTTTGGAAATGGAACATTAAGTATGTTTAACTAGTGTTAAAAATGTTTTGCCTCCATTTATAGCTAGGTTCCAAATTGTGTCTGTCTCCCAAGTCTGCAAATCTTGTCATACTCCAATGATAAAGGATCACTGGCTCGGTTCTTGTTACAATAACTCTTTTTTTTTTTATTTTAGTATGCAGGAGACTGTTATAAACAAACTATTTTCTTTTTTATTTCCCTGTTTGAAGAAATTAATGACCACACCTGGCAAAGTAACTTAAGAACACAACAGGAAAAGAGTGATGATTCAAGAAATTTGTGCATTGAAAAATGCAGGAAAATCATTACTAAACTCGAAATGATGTATGAGCAAGCGTCAGGTGAAGGCTGACTATGCAACTATTTAATTAAATTTAGCTTTCTACAGTACCCTCTGAAGAGCTGATCCTCTAAGGATCTCAGATTTTTTCATGACCACAATTCTGCACCTCAGGCACTGAAGCAACTGTTCCCCTCTCAAGGCTCACACTCTTGCCACCTCTTTTGCACCACCTCCATTGCCTGTACAGCTGGAGAAGCTGCTTATACTGAGGACACAGGTAGAGCTGGAGGGGAGGGAGTACAAACAAACCCACCCTTTTTAGCAGTACCTGTGGTTAACTGACCATGCAGCCAGATCACAAAGCATAGGGATGGCAGCTTGCATATAGCTTCTGTAGTTTCTGATACTGATCCCAGTCACCTCTGTTAGGAGCAGTGTAAAACTCACTTCCTATCAGAGAATCACAGAACAGTTTGGTTTGGAAGAGACCTCAAAGGTCATCTAGCTCCAAACCCCTATCAGGGGGGCACTTTCTACCAAAGTTGCCCATCCAACCTGGTCTTGAACTTTTCCAAGGATGACTGCTCTCAAACTTTGGTGGCTAACACCGTACCCTTAGGTAGGATTGTGAAGTTAAGAGATGAAAGTTTTCTTGTTTGTCATTGTGCTAGTGATTCACATTTTATTTTATTTTAAATTAAATACTTTGACAGTGTCTTTTTAAAGTTCCTGCTGACAACCTTGTGATTTGGGATTGGCAACTGTTGTACAACAGTGAATTAATTTTAAAAAGTATAATTAAATTTTGTCATGGCATCTGCAGGGTGCTGATTCTCCCCATGAGAGATCCGGACTCTCTTTAACTAAAGCAACACTTAGCAAAGAGCAGTGTAAAGGTTCTACATCCGTGTTGTCAAGGCTAGGAACATCTCGTTAGCTTTCATTAGCAATGTGTGCAACTGCAGCCAGGGCTGAGAAGACAGAAAGGTATTTGAAAAGCTGTACATCACTCACCAGTGTATGTTTTAAAAGGTTTATGTCTGTTAACAAAATGTTGTTGATTTTGCAAATATTGAAGTAGTGTGCTTAATGATCTGACTATATGTGGCCTTTTTGCTTCAGTAGAGCTCTGTATTCTCCAAGAGATTTAATATACACCCAGGTGTTTGCAGAATCAGAGCCTATTATTGCAAATCTTTTGTTTCACAATATATTCAGACACTCTTTTTACCACAGCCAAAAAAAGTATGTATGGGATGTGTGTGTGTGTTTGAGCAACTGCAACTGTTCTAGTTGATGTTATAGCAACCCTTCAGTTATCTATGCATTTTTTATAATACCTAGTGATTCTGTAGGCCGGCAGCCATGTTCACTATGCCTTGTATGTCTGATGCCATATTCTAACTTAACCTGGTAAATACAGCTTAAAATATTTTTATTTTATTTATTCTATTTTTACTGAAATATCCTCCATTATTATGTTGATGTATTGTCTTTACTGGATGTGCTCTTGTAATATTCTCCACTCTATACTATAGGTTGCCTTAAAAAAGGCAAGCTTTGTAATTATTTGTAGTCACATTTTTATTGAAGTCTGTAGAAGAATCATGTAAAGCAAAGCTAATTTCTTAATTTTTTTCAATGAAAGTAGTACGTTAGAGGTATCACATGTCAGTCAGTCATGTCATTAACATGCTCCCTTGCAGAAGCAAGGAGATTTATATTCACAGTCAATGACTAATAGATAAAAGCCTTTCTTTTGAAACCTGTAGTGCTGGCTGTAGGTCTTATTTAAGCCATTTACTTTCATTTACAGGGGAGCAAGGAGGTGTGGGAGGTGCAAGGCTATGGAGGCCACCTACAGGGTGGTTAACTGGGAATAATAAAAATAGCATAGGAATGGCAGAGAATCCATTCACAGAAAACGAGGTTTAGTGATATACTTCCTGTGCAGACTCACAGGTACCTAACAGAAATATTATGCCCTTTTGTGGCAGAAGAACAAAAATCGTGGAGTATCACCAGTTCTCTGTCACTAACAGTTTTATGTTTCTTAATTTTATCAAGCATTTCATGGATCATTTACCATGGAAGCTAAAATTGTTAGTACATCACCCATGGAAAAGAGAACATGCTCATTTCAAGAGCAAGTATGGGCTCAGCATTTCAGCATTACCCCCAAATGCATTACTTCTTTTTTGGGGCACAGTAATTAACACATTGCCACAACATGTGCTGTCCCATCAGCCAGTGCAGGTTTGATTTAACAGCATTAAGAAAGAAGGAAACACTGTTAATTAGCAGAGCCCAGTCTTACATAAAATTACCTAACTGGCAACAAAAAGGACAATTTTCCCTGCTGTTGACCACTTTTCCACATTTAAATGTAATCTGTTCTGAGAATAAATTTAGCTGCATAAAGTGATTGTCTCAACTGTTACTGCTCCATGAAACTGCGAAATTATTTTGTTCAAAATGGTGGTTGAAGAAAGGGGAAAACATACTGGTGGTTTAGAGGCAATAGCAGTACAATAAAGAGTTTTGTATCTGGAAAGCTGAATCGAGAGTTTCTAGTTGAAAATTACAGACAACTGGACTACAGAAAAAATAGTTACATAAGATACAGTTTTACTGTAAAAAGTCATTGAGTGTTATAGACATCTACCTACAAGCCATCTGAAGTCAGTCCCAGATATTGCCGCCAGCTGATGTTCCATGCTTACAAAGTAAGCTGCTGACCTGCAGTTGAAATATTCACTCTCTGATATTCTTGGTAAGACACCAAGATTCTAACTGGTTTAACCTCCATACTGTGTTAAAAAGGCAAATTCTTGAGAGCAAGATGAGGCCAAGTGTGGAACATCATGGCACATATTACGTAAGTAGCACAGAAATTCTATTAGACACATTTATGTTGTTTTACAAGTAATTTTAACTTTAATAATGAATGATACAGATCTTTATTAAAAAAAAAAAATCATTCTTTAACTGCAGAATCTCTTAAGTTTATTTAACAAGCATTTAACAACCATATATTGAAAAAAAAAAAAAAAAAAAGTCTCCATAGCGTCCTTTCCTTGTATCCAACATGTAGAATCTCTCCTCCTCCTAGAATCTATCCTTACAAGTTTGTTCAGAAATAAGAGTAGAGTTCACCATGTTACTGGGACAGGTTAGGAGCATGGATTGCTCATGGGGATATGCAGAAGGTGAGGGATGTCTTTGAGTAGGACAGCTGGCTCAGATTAAAATGCTGAAAGAAATTTTCACTGATTCAGTGAAGCAAGGATATTTATCAGATGAACAAGAGCCAGCTGTCTACACTGCTGGTGTAATATCATTCACATCTTTTCTTAAAAAGGTACTGCTGGCCCAGTGACACTGACTATTTTGAAGACAAAATAGAGATGTTATAACATTTTCTCTGAATGGGTCTAAATCCAGACCCGTTTGTCAAATCGGTTAAGTTCCACACTATATTGGTGATGCTCCTGGCAACACTCTTGCCAAGTACCTGAAATGGTTGCTTAGAGGAAAATTTCTGGGCCACAGCTACCTTTGCCTTTCTGTATTGTTGTGCTGTGTCTTTCATTTTTACAAGTTCTAAATACAAATCATATTTATTGTTAAAATGTGCCTCCCTTTATCCTCTACTCAGATTATAAGACAATTGTAGATATTTTACAGTTATTTTATCTTTGCTAGCAAAAGAGAGCAGCTTAGAAGCCCATGGCTGTTTCCAAAGACAGGCAGCTACTCTTTGTCCAGTCCTTATTCAGCTGACTAGTGGTAACATTTATAAAAATGTTGACAGTAGCAGCTCTTTTCAGTTAAGAACTGTTTATGTTAAGAAATTGATAAAAAAAGCAGTTATGAACCATGACATAGTTTGATATAACACTATGATGACAGCTCAGTGTTTTTAGCATGAGAATATTTGATCTATTTTTCACTGTTAGTATTTCAATTCACACTTAAGTAGAAACTAAGAGAACACATACTAGAGAGCCTATGCAGGGGCTTTAATGTACTCGGCCAGTTTCCTGTACAAAAGTTCACATCTAGTTTTAGAAATAAAAAATGAGCTGACAGACTTACTGTGCAAGGCTTATTTTCTATGCATCAGTTTTAAGTGGAAATCCACAAAAATGGTATCTAGGGCTTGTAAAGAAAATCCACTTTAAAAAATTCAGTCTCACTTTAAAAACATCAATTTGAAACTGATTACTTGTACAGGTTAAAAACATGTGGGGGGTTGGATGTATGGTTTAACTTGTCACTTTAAAGTGTATAGCAAGAGGCTATAGTTTTTTCACTTCACTACCCCCAACAGTCTATCAGCTATCTTAGGCAGCTGAGCTCCATTCACTTTAGAGTCATTACTGGATTAAAAGTTATTATCTAACATGGATATTTCTACATAAATAGCCCATAATATATCTTTCCGAAGGCCAAATTATCTTTGCATAAAGATATACTGTAATGTAAGGGTATTGATTAATATACAGGAATCTTTACCTTCTTTACAAAGGGAGGGCCGAGTCTGAAGGTTCATACAGCCAAGTTGGCTTGACCATTTTTGAGCAGGGTGGTGGAAATATCCAACCACGTGACCCTGTGCTCCAGGGTCAAGGTGAAGCAAGGTTAAGTTGATACCCTGGGTTTGCTTCATTACAACCTTTCATATGGTGTTGTCAGTGGAGGCCAAGTGATTGTTGGGGCCTTCACTACAACCCTGTTCTGTTCTGCATGTGCCTTTTGAGCAGGTGTCTGTCTCATGCGCCTTGCGCAGAGGTGACAGATGAGATGTGGGCTTCGGCACTTCCAGTGGGGCTGGGAGTGAATCAGGGTTCACAGATTTCTTCAGCCCAACACAGTCTGTTCAGGGCACCTTCTTTTGCTGTGTGTTACTGGCTGCTTTAGACGTGGATACGTTACTGGCTGCTTTTGTTTGGCGCACGTTCTTTTCTTGTATGTTACTGACTACTTTTTTCTGGTGTACTTTCTTTTGTGGTGTGTTACTGGCTGCTTTTGTTCGCTGCACATTCTTCTGTGGTGTGTTAGTGGCTGCTTTTTTTTTGTGCACTTTCTTTTGTGGTGTGTTACTGGCTGCTTTATTTTGGTGCATATGCTTTTCTTGTATGTCACTGGCTGCTTTTTTTGGGCACTCATGCTTTTCTTTTATCTTACTGGCTGCTTTAGACACAGGAACTTCAGCCTTAACATTAGCTCCAGTTTGGCGGTGAAGGAGCTTTGCAGCTTTTGGCTTATTATCACTAGCAGCAGCCTTACGTTTGCGTTTTACTTTCTGCTTTTTCACCTCTTCTTTTGGTTTTTCTTCAACAATGCCATCTAGTAGTTCTTTTGCTGTAGCAGAAGCCAAAAGGTCTTTAGCAGGCACTTTTTTGGAAATATCTTTCTGAAAAATTCATAGGAAACAACAATGAATCTAAGCCACAATACAGAGCCCCTCAGAATTTACTCCATGAGAAAAAGACAGCAGAATCTAGCAGAAGGACTTAAGTCACATGTGATAAATGCTAACCAAGCTATTTATTCACAGAATTAAGAACTTGACTTGTGTAAAGAGGTACTGGAGCACTTGTTCTTCAGAGGCTTGCCTCTCTACTGACCAAAGAGGGGAAAATCAATTCTGGGCTCTGTAATGTGTGTGTCTGACTTGTGTTTAACCTCAGCTGGTCACCAAACCCCATACAGCCACTCACTCACTCCCACACCAGCAGGATCTGGGAAGGAACTGGAAGAGTAAAGCTAGGGAACTGGGTTAAGATAAAGACTGTGGTTCCCTGGGAAGACAAGTGCCATAACTGCAGATGTCCTCCCTTCCTCCTCCTTTCCCCTGCTTTGTACAGTGAGCATGATGTCACATGGTCTGGCACATCCCTCTGGTCAGTTTGGGTCACCTGTCCTGGCTGTGTCTCCTCCCAGGCACCCCCAGTCCCCTCACCAGTGTGGCCATATGAAAAACAGAAAAGGTCTTGGCTCTGTGTAAGCCCTGCCCAGCAATAACAAAACCATCTCTGTGTTGTCAACCCTGTGCTCAGCACAAATACAAATCACAGTCACTGTGAGGAAAATTAACTCCCCCATCCAAAACCAACACACTCCCACACTGACCTGCTCTGTAATGTGTCTACAAGAACACACGTATCCATTCCCTCTGTGTGTGTGTGTATCAGAAATAGTTACTAAAATACACAAGTATCAGTAATATTAAACATGAATAATTTTCACAGTAATGAAAGTTCTTGCTCATAATACTAAGTAATTAATAATAAGTAAGGAACTCTTAAACTAAGAACCAGGTCAACATCCAAGTATATAATGGTGGAAGAGAAACAATTTACAAGTAGCTAAGAAGAAGGTTTCTGTAAAGAAGGAATTTCAGTTTAAATTATAAGTACATGTTTTCTACTTTGTGGAAAATGTTCATTTCCTGAATCACCTAAAAACTGGCCATTGGAGCAATTGCTTCTTTGTATTAGAATTTGACCCCCAAAAAATTACTTGAATTAACTACCTGCAACAAAACTGTTTGTTTCTCTGGAGAGAGACAATACGGTAGAGAGATGCACATAGCATGATTAATAAAACTCAGACCAAGTTAAAAATATTTAATATTGTAAAGAAAGAGGTCAGTAATAGGTAACTTGAAAGGTTTTTCATATGTAATTCTCTTACTCTTAATAGAATCTAAGTTCTCCCAAGAGGCAAGCTTCTTTCAAGCACTGTAATTGCAGTATGACGCAAAATGCTACAAATAACCAAGATCTCCTATCTTTAATCTGCAATGAAATTCTGATTAGTTCTTCCTCACAGCTCTTCTACTTTTGGTGGAAAAAATGTGTGTTTTTCTTAGAGACAAGAGGAAAATGTTGATGCTCAGAGATGCAAACTAGCCCTTTTAAGGCCTTTCCTCAGGAATCATGCCAAGACTTTTCCGTTTACTCAGCAAAAGCACCCTGCCTTTCAAGCCAGATTTGCATATGCCTTAGTTTGGGAAGGAAACATGTTCATACTTATTTTATTCAAATAGTAATAGTGTCACCCATAGGGATTAAGATTTTGACTGCTTGGATACTGGAAAATCTTGGTGACACATATAATAAATACAAATAGATACAAATACAATACTAGACACCATTTACCATGTATCTAATCGAGCTGTGTATTTCATTCCAAAGTGTGATAACTGTGATACAGTGTGATAATAGTTCCTCTGGATGTTGCTGGCACTGACTTGGATCAAGGGCCTGCTCTGATCAGGAACAGCTCCAGAGGAACAGGCACATCTTTTAAAGCTGTGCTCAGCATAAAACTCCAGAAGTGGCACATTTCACCTGCTCACCTGTCTTTTGGTCTTAAGACAGCTCAAGAGCAGACAGAAATTTTATTTAAAATGTTTCATTTTGTTTATTCTTCTGTAGAAAATTGCAGTACTCATCTTCTGTGATTTTAAATTGTTATTTTCATAGCTTACCTCTCTCTCTATAACAGCTAGGAAACAACCACTGGAAATTTCTGATGGCTCCATTTTGAAAAACGTTTCAGTGGAAGACTCTGAATTGGAACATGTAGAAAAAACAGAAGGAATAAGCCTGTAAAAAAGAAATGGAAGACCAGAAAATAATATTTAAGAATATAAAAGGAAATAAACAAGGATACATTAAAAGTAATTTTCAAATTATGTCTTTCAATAGCATAGCTTTATTATAATTTTTAAAAACTGCAATTCAAGAAAGGCATGAGAATTAATCTTTTTAGAATTAAGTGGGTTTTTTCCATTTTTTCAGTAATTCCCCTTTTTTTCCCAATTATTAAGTATATTAATCACCAGATAATAAATACATAATCAGAAAAACTATGTTCTTTATCAGGTGTGTAATTACTGAGTTATCAAGTCGTCCCCGAAGTTGGGGAGTGGTCTGAAAACACTAAGCAGCTTGCAGAAATTGTAGAGGTGTTGACTTTGAGTTATTTATGTTCATAATAAATATCTAAGCTAAAAATCATAGGTTAGGAAAATTTTCTATTTGTTCTAATTGAGGTATTTTTCTCCAATTTTGCAGTTTTGCAGTGCATCAGTGGGGAGGGAAGAACTAGCCTCTTCTCCTGTTCTCCTTGTATTCCAGAAATGCCTGGTTATTATAAAGCAGTCTCAAGGACTTGGCTCATAAGGCTGGCAAACTAGTATTAAGCTGTCGCAGTACAGAAAAATACTATCAAAATGTCCTTTTGTAATTATAACCCCCTCCTCTTCACTGAGGACTGTAAGATAAGAGTCCTACTCCTTAATGCTCCACTAACCCTCTGGCAACAGAGCTTTATTCAAAGATGGTTACAGAGAAATGCATTCAATATTTGAAAGTAATATCCTAATTTGGCTGGTTAGTTCACTTTTAATGGAAAGTATGCAGAACTTTGTTTCCAAGTTCTCACCATGATCTGGATTTTTTTTCTGTTCCTTGGAACTTGATAAAACAGGCTACAAGGCTCACATCCTCCTTGCATTACTAAATAAAACTCTTATGTCTTATGATACAGATTTTTGATTTTATATCTGCTTATTCAATGGAAAAAAAAAAAACAGTGGTAATATTTTATTGATGTATATAAGCTACTGTTCACCAGGAATCCCTTCAATGACCCTGATAAATGATGCAGAAATTAATTCAAATTTGATAGGCCAAAATTCTGTACCTGTGTCGTACTTTATCTCCCTCCACTCCAGATTCCAGTGCTTTTCTCACTACAAGTTCATTTTCTTCTGGGTAAATTGAACAAGTGCAGTAAACAATAGCTTGTACTTTGTTAACTACAAAACAAAGCACAACTTTTTTTACTCTTCAGATTCTTCATACAGAGAGTGGTTTGGTAAGGATTAAAAGCATCATTAAAATTATGTCACTTTCACCTCCTGATCACTAGCGTTTCAAAATAATTAAAGTATTTTCAAATATTTGCAGATTTCAGCACAAAGTCAAAGGTGTGTCTAGTTTTTTCACACAGCTACCAAAGGAGAGAGGAAGAAAGTGGCAGCATGCAGACAGAGGGAGACTACATTTGCAGAATTTCCAAAGCAGAGTATAACTAAGCCATAAGCTAGTTCTCTACACAATACAGAAGAGTCTTGTATTAATGTGTGGAGGACACTAGGACACAGAAACATCTTCAGACTGGAGGAAATCATTATTCAGGGGGTTTGGTTACATGCTTATTGTTAATTAATAGAGTAATTGGTGTACTTTTAACTATATTAAAACTGGTGATAATACAATGGAATTGATAGTGCAGAGTCTTCCCAGAAATTGGGAAACTAGCACACTTACATTTCAGTGCATGAACCAACTCATTAAGCTGTGTCTCAGCAAGAATTCTGAGTTTATCCTCACGCACAAATCCCTGGAAAAGGTCTTGTAGCAATCCTGCATCTAAAAGCAGAGAGTAGTAAATTTAGTCTTGCAATTTGTATTAGTGTCTGAAAATTCAGTTGTTTGCAGAAGCAGACCTGGTTGTTACTGGCGCAGTGGGAAGGTAGGTTTTACAAATTAGAATACCAAGGAATGCCTGATTTATTTGCTTTACTTATTTACCTGTAATTACTGGTACCTCTTACTTGCTTCTAGTTAATGAAAATTGTACAGTGACAGGACTTATACAAACAGGCAATAAAGGAATGTAATCCAACAGAAAATTATATACATGTTGGTATCTTGAAATAAATTTTCTGCCAATAGTCTTTTTACTTGAAAAAAGCTATACACACTCTGCTCCCCAGAATTAGCCTCAAAATTTCATACTATCAACCTGAAGCAGTCACAGAATTATGCAAGTTAATTTTATGTTTTATAGTAATTCAAATAAGGAAGGTTTCTTTAATGAAATTATACAATTTACTGAAGCACCCACACTGTCTAGACCACAATACTTGGATCTATTTCTACCAGAAAGCATGAGCTAGATATTGTATTGGAAGTTACCTCTGTGTTCACTTAAAATAAGCTCCATTGGATTGCCAGCACCCAGTTCAGAGCATTGTGGTAGCAGCAAAATAACTTTTGCCTTTTCAAGTCTTGGGTCTGTTGGTTTAAGCTCAGTAAAGTCTTCCTGTAACAACCAAATATCTGAAAAATAGTGAAAACTCAACACTTACAGACTGCAAGCAGGCCTGCCTACAGATGATACAGGTGAAGAGACTGTGGTATCACACAGAATTCAACAGAGCTAGAGCCTGCTAGATTCAGATCCTCCAAAATACGGCCTATGGATTTCAAACAGTTTGAAGGGCTGCATTTTCCACTGAAAAGACAGTTAATGGGGTTGCAATCTTGCTGCATTCTGTCCTGATTGTGTCCTCCAGGTGAACTGAACAAGTACATTGGTTTTGGATTAACACACTCAAACAGCTGGAAATCTGACTGAAAGCAGCAGCCAAAATACCAAAAGGTTCCCAGCTACCAGCTACACCAACTGGTATGTAGTAGCTACTTCTATGGAAAATATCACCAGTGTTTCAGGAGCTTGCATTTATGATACGGTTAGACTGCAATTGACTGTAGCTGAAGAGCTATCAGTTGACCTTGTGACAAAAAAGTTGTTACTGCCATTCCCAAACCTCCAAAGAAGGGATCTCTGAGTTCTGATAGAATAAGTCCATAATTACAGATATCACAAACATCTGTATTACAATACTTTTTGAATACCAACTCCTTTAGCACCTACTTTCACATCCCATACGACTGAAACTGTTCTTCAGTTCTTCTTCTTTTGCTGAAGATTTCACACCACAAACAAAAATTTTGGACGTGCTGTGATTTGTCAGCACTGACATATGTGCAATGGTCAGATGGGAACCTATGTGAGCCACTATAACGTCACCACCTTCACTCAACAGCGCCTGTGCAGCATGTACAGCAAGGCTCCGAGACTTATCCTACAAAACAATGACACAAAAATTAAGTATGATCAACTATTTTGGTTTCTATGGATGCTAACCTTCTTTTCCAAATTAGAAAAGTATTTCATAGTTCTCATAACAAATAAGCGAGAAGGGAGGACAAAAACTAATCAGGGATATCTGCTAATACAGAATTAAATAAATTACAAAAACAAGCAGTCAATAAATTTAAATAACTTAATTCTAAATAATACATAAAAAAACATAATATCTATAGGTGAAAATAAAGTACATATCCCCATAAGGAGGCACTCCTAGCAACAGCTGGTTCCAGAAAAGACAAACAGAGGATACAACTCAGGCAGAATTAATCCTCTGAGACACCTTAACAGAGAAATGCAAAACTATTCTTGATGATAATTACAGGAGAAATGTTGCCCTTGTAGATCAAAGATCAAGATTTTGCTGAAATTCAAACAACAGAGAGGCAGATTGGAATGCAGAAAACACAGGGACAGCTCCACAAGAGTACTGATACTGGTGATTAAGAGAAAACTTTAACAAATTACTTAAAAAGGCAAGGAGTGAAGATAATGACCACAGATGCCAGGTCTTGCACCAAATCTGACAAACTGATGATAAAGGAAAGAGAAAGTGCTAAGCCTTTGAGTTCACATCATTGTCTATGTACATACAGCATTCAAGCACCACCCATCCACCCTCCCCACCACAGAGATGGAGGTTTTGATGGTTTTATGTACTCATTTTGAATACTTTTAAGTAGAAACACTCAGAATTTGTTCCCATTATCTATAGGGCTGTCATCTATAGCTCCTCTCTGTAAGTATTATATTTAGACAAACCTAAATAGAGTATTGAATACTGAGTCACTTTAAGTTGAGCAATAAATTTTGAGGCTAAAGTTTTCACACATCTAGTGAAAATGCTGGCTAAAATGTTTCTGCTAGGCACTCAAGAATCATCAGACCATTCAGACAATTCATAGTTGTGTTGTTGCATGGTTACTGCAAACCATTACTCTAGAACAGAAACCTCCCACCAAACTTCACTGGGGAGTCCAACGATGGCAAATCAGGAAAAAGACCAGTGGGAGTTATGAAGATCAAGGAACTTGGTATTTTGTACAAAATACAAAGAAGTGTGATCATTCCATCACAAACATGCATTTGAAGAGGAAGAAATATTACAATAGCGTACCACTGTCTACTAACTGGGGGAAAGCCTATGGAGCTATGTTGAAACTTTCTTCACATTTTCAGGAGTGAGACTGCCTCTTTTGATCACTTTTCATATTTAGTTCAACAGCTCTAAGATTAAATTTAAAACATTCTACTAACTTAATTGTAGCTATCGATTATAAGCATTGACATTAGTATGCTAAATTTAGCGAGTGGATCAGTTTGTAACCTAATTATTACAAATGACCAAAACCTTATGAGAGTTTGTTGCTGCCCGACAGATTTAATAGAATAATCACACAATACACAACCTCTTTCTAACACAAAGCAATTATTTCATTTTGCAGATCATCTGACTCAAGGCTGAACACCAACTCACCTGCAGTAAGAGTTTGCAATCTGCAAAAAGATCTAAATTAAGCAGTTCTTCTCTAAGGGAGGAAGGAAAAACCAATACATCATGGCAGTGTTGGTCCACAGCATATGTATAATGGTCAAAGTCTGACACAGATTCAACCTTTTTGAGTCCCTTCATCTCCAAATCTCTGATAACATCTTCAAGGCTGTTAACATACAACTCTGACCATTAAATATATAAGAGTTACTTAAGCAACATAGTTTATATTATTATAAGATTTTTTTTTCTTCTGTTATTTTGTGTGCATACGTATGCATACATATATAGGTATAAAATGCATACTGTCTAATGCAGGAGGGAAACTTACTCTACTTTAGACATGTAAGTTCTGATTTGAAATAATTAAGTTAATAAATCTGATACAATTAAAAAACAGGTATGTGTCTGCAGAGGATGATTCAAAGTATCAAAACAGAAATGTGCTCAGGAGACACAGTAGTAAATACTGAAAAAAAATTATTAATTTATATTTCATATAATATATAAATATAATAATTATTAGTTATTAATATAATAATAAAATATATATATTATATTTATTTATAAATTTACTGCTGGAATGCTTCAGTTCTTTCAATTGCTTTCAATCTAGCCCAGCTGACCAATAATTTTAATGGCTGATACTGAAAGAATCCTTGTGTAAATGAAATTAAGGCATAACTGCTGAGGTTAGCAATTCAAATATCATGAAGCATTACAGGTATATATAGCAAGAGATGTTTGTCAAAATGCTGTTTCAGACAGTGCCATAAATTTATACAGTACATTAAACCTGGAATGAATGGAGCAGCTTTTATTTATTTCCTATTTAAGGGTTCTAAAGGGTTACACCTGAAGTAAGATACAATATCTTGAAAAGCCTACAGCCTAAGCACTGAACATTCATGAAAGACAACACTTGGAAAACAAAATTCTTGAAAATGTTATAAAATGGATTACACTGGATCTGTCTAACAAAACAGATAACAGGATAATCTGGTATGGTACATGTATCAGTAAGTACAGAACTGGGAACATCAGTGTTACATTATCTAGTAACCTACAGAATATAAGGGTTTTTTAAAGTATATTTTAATCTCAGGTTTACACTATCCTTACAGAATAAACACCAGGTTTATTATTATAAATAAATTATTATTTATTAACAGTGACTTAACACCCTTTGCCAAGATTATCGTTTACACTACTACACCTACTTTTGAAGACATTTTGTCTTTTTTTTTCATCAAGTTAACTCGCCTATATTTTTTTTCCTAACTTTATTTCATCATTTATTTCATGAAAGACCCACACAAGCGACAGAATAGTAAGAACTGTTTCAAAACTGTGAAATACCACTACTGCAATATATAAAAACTAAAAAAATATAAAACACAATGGTACTGGACTAAGCAGAGCTTCCTGTAAGAATTTTTAATTACTAGTAAAAATATAACCTGGAAATTCTAAAACAAGTATGTAGCAAACTATATGCAAAAACATCAATATTGGATGATACTTTAAAGACCTTACCTGATTTTCAATGTGTTTATCCAAAAACAGACAGGTAAAGCAGAAGCCCTTTTTTCCTGCTTCGATATGGTTTCTGGTACGAAGTATTCAATTGAAAGAGCATCGTATTTGATGCGACATCGTGCTAGTGCAGCTGCAAGTTTGGTCCTATAACTATAAAAACAGTCACAAGTTTCATAAGTTTTTAAATGTTTTCACCAGCTATTAGCATGCAACATTTCTGTTACAATACCATCTTGCCCAGAAACCAAATCCAAAAGAGACACCTTCTGCAAGCTGCAACAGAAAGTAGAGTTACAGAACATTTTCTACCCCAGATAAGAGAAGATGCAAGGTGGTAGTCAATACCTAGGATTATTTTAATTAAATCAGGCAGGACTGGAATTATAACAGGTGACTCTCAAACACATCCATTTTCTCAGGCAGCTCAAAGAAAATCTCAGTATGTTTTGGAAGTACAATGTGTGGAACACAACCATCAGATTCATTTGCATGATTGAAAATGTAAATACATACATGTGCAGATGAACATTTGATGGCAGCTGGCCCCTAAACATGTATAGAAACAACACAAGTATGATGGCAACCAGGAGTCACTTTTATTATTATTATTACATGAAAATGTCTGAGAAAATATTTCCAGTCTTTTCTTCCCACAAGCTTCATGCACATTCTTGATACATGATAATTCAAAATAAATAAAAATTGCTGGTGAACCACTTCAGATATCTTACTTACTGCCCTATAGAAATACCTTGCATTTAAGAGATTCATGAACTTTTTTGGCCATTCTAAATCCAGCAGCAACACAATTTTGTCCAATAAATGCCTTTTGAGTAAATCAACTGACTGATGAAAGAGATAATAAATGTCAAAATGTTTATGTAATCTGGTTTTTGTTCTAAATATTTAAAATAATAAATATTTAACGAAGTTTCATAGTAGAAGTACTGCTAAATAGACAAATGTTATTCCATTCCATGACTTCTTGACTCTATTACATTTGCATTTATGAATATTTACTGAATATTTAATTTCCTTCCTAGAATTGTATAGAAGTTTCAACAATGCCAAAATAAGATATGATGCCTACAAAATTATCCACAATATAAAGATGGTTTATTATCTGTATTTTTCATAACTATATAAATATGAACATTTGCCTTCAAACTAGGCTCTCATAAAAAAAAAATCCCACAGAATTTTAAGGTGAAAGACATGTTTAATAATTACTTTTAAAAGGCATTGATTATACAAATCTTCATTTTTGCTTATCTATATCAACAAAAAATAGCTCTTTGCACTTATACCTGTATAAATAATCCCCTATTTCCTGAACTTCTTCTACAAGTCCCTCTTCAGCAAAAATCTTTCGTTTTTTAAACTTTCGGTCTTGTAGGTCATAAAGCATCACAACAAGCAAGCTGGTTAACTCATCTGGCTGCAAGAGAAAAGCAACTGGATAGAAAAAGTGACCCAAAGCATGCCTTATTTCTGCAAAAAGATCCATATCAAACAGCAGTCTCCCATGTAAAAGGCATTAAAAACCCTTAAATGCTTACTTGAAAGAATATGAAAGTAATTACTTGTGGAGAGTTTATAAAACACTTCTTTAAAAAAGATTTTTTAAAACTCAAATATATAACTTGTGTGATTTAGATTACCAAAATTAAAAACATTTTCCATGCACACAGATAAAATATTTTATCTTAACTTTTAATGTTATCAGAATTGAAACTTTCAAATTATTCTCTTCATAAAGTAGTTTGTTAAATAGCTAAGCTAACAAAAAACTTCTTGTCTGTCTTTTCCTCTCTTGTGGGATTCTTCCATATGTAGCATGCAAAATGCTCAGTTATAAAACCTCCTTTCTGTGTGTATATGTTTAAACCAGGAAATATCTCCTGCTTAAGGACAATAACTACTGCACTTCACTTACTACTGTCTACCTCTTTCATGAAATTCTTACAGTTATTACACACCTTCTAAAAGTCTCACCTTCTTACAAATATGGCCAAAATTAGTTAGAAAACTGAAGTAATTAGGGAAATACCATCAAACACAAAATGTTAACATTAAAGTCTTACTTCCTTGCCAAAAACATGGCAAAGATAAATGTGTTAGATCATCTGCCTGCTCATATCAACCTCCACAAACAATATCAGCTCAAGTTTATCTTGCAGTTTTCAAAGGCATCAAAGACAAAGCTGGAAGGAACAGCAGAATATTCTGCCAGCTCCAGAATTTCTTTCCATGCCAAAGCAGGAAAGCATGTCAAGAGAGTAAACTGGACTAGTTTTTGCCAGTACAATATTTATATACAGTACTGTTTGCCCAGCAAATGAACCATGGGGTCAATGCACTTTTTTGTCTGATGGGATTCACTCCATGTTTTCCAGCTCCCAAGGATAGGTAGGAAACGTTTTTTTCCCTGCTCACAAGGGGACACAGCTGGGAAGGAAAGCACATGGACATGGACAATATCACTGAATAAGTACTATGTTGCAATAAAGTTCATGGCTCACTCTCCCACTTCTTTCTTTGAAGGTTTTGACTCCCAGCAATTAGTTGCAACAGAATCTCACAACAGACTTTGGAGACGGATGCTTTAGACAACTATTTAAATAGATCAGCAATATTTCAGTCAAAGGCGATTATGTAGTTCAAAACAACAAAGGTTGTTTTGAAGAATGTTGTAGAATCCTCAGAAAAGGTACTAATTATATGAACACAGAAAATAAAAATGCCTCACAAAAATGTTCACTTACTATTGAGTAGCATGGGTAAGCTTTACTATTTAACAACATTTCTTCAAGAAGATCTTGATCTGTAAAAAGGAGAAAATGTTGACAAGTTATGCTACTGTCTACAAAATTCTATGGATGTAAACCTTGTAAATCACTAAATTATAATTTTAAACATGAAAATTGAGGGCAAATTCAATCACCAACAGTAGCAATCCTATGTAATTTATTTACATGAAAAAGAATAAGCTTTAAATGTTTTGATTTCACACATGCTAATAATACTTAGCTATATTTAAACATTTGAGGGATATGAGTTGTCTAGTAAATTTATACATTCATCCATAAATAGGATCTGAAAAGAAACACTGAGATGAGCTCAGCTGGTCAGAGCAGGGTGCTAGTAACACCAAGATTGTGGGATCAATCCCCTTATGGGCCATTCTTGATGATCCTTGTAGGTGCCGTTCAATTCAGAATATTCTGTGAATCTGTGACTCTGTAATAACCTGAAGCTTAAAAAAAATTTCCCCAGGTCTCTGCTGTCAGGCAGACACCAGACATTTGTTTTTCCATGTTTTCTCTGCTGCATCATTTCTGTTGGCAGTTCTTGGGTAGATTTCGTACTTACATTTTAGAGCATTGAAAGCCAGTTCATAAGATACACGCTTGGAATGCTCATCTTTAAAGTCCATCATGGGAGATTCTGAGTTCTCGCCATACCGCACCAGGAGTCTACCCTTACTTTTTTCAGTACGAATGCCTTGAAAAATCTTAGCTGCATTTATGTATATGGAGTCGGGATAGCCATTCTTGTCAATCTGAGTCACTGTTTTTTTTCCAGCAGATCCCTTTTCATCAGAAATTTTCATTTCATTCGAGACTGAAGTACCATTTACAACATCTTCATGTGAAGACCGCAAATTACTTTCAAAATCTGGCATTTTTCCAGTTGCTGACTGTGTAAGTGTAAGTCACAATCCTGCTGCCTCTGCAAAAAACAAAGTTTGTATTGAATCACAAAATTTTCTTTCACTAGAATACACTTTTCCCTTCCTTTTAGTGTTTTCAATAGAATTCATTTTCTTTTTCAGGCTCTAATCTTGCAAGTACTTATATATGTGTATCATCTATATTTCTATATATCTATCTATACTCTTACACATCATAGAGAAGTATTTATAAGAGTTTTCTTACATTATTTGTTTTCACAAATGTACATGTAGACTGGTTAATTGTTTCAAAAAGGCCAGTGCTTTACAATCACTGGTCCTTTACAGACTGTACACACAGATCTGATTCTCTGTGTCTAATAAGAATCGTTATTATTGCAGGCAGAATAGTATCTCTTACTAGGAATTCTCCTTTAATAAAAAAGACACCAAAATTTTAAAGCAGACATCATGTCTTCCAAAGAACCATCTTGAAAAGAGCTGCAGCAAATTCCAAATGTTTGTCCACTAAACTGCATATTTGTTCTTAAAAGTGGAAAACAGAGATCACCTAAATGTTAATGTATTTAATATATTACCTAAACAGCACAATTTTAAATGCAGGAAATCCATTTTGAGAGTCTCTTGAGGTATAATCCAACTCTCTGTAAGCCCATGTACATTTCTTAAATTTTCTACACA
This sequence comes from Poecile atricapillus, assembly GCF_030490865.1. Lineage (NCBI taxonomy): Eukaryota > Metazoa > Chordata > Aves > Passeriformes > Paridae > Poecile > Poecile atricapillus. Next base: position 53,276,777 of record NC_081252.1, read on the forward strand.
TATTAAGAGTAAAACAAAAATTACCTTCCCCAGAGGTGGAATAGGACTTCAAGAAAATGAAAAAGTCCCAGAGCTAGTTGAATGCAAAAATGTGCTAAAGTTCCACATAAAGCATATCTAAAGTATTGGATTTACCCTACTTGCTCTGGTTGTTATAACATGCATTTATGATAATGCCTGGAGATGTAGAAGTCATATTAAATGTTCAGAGGTGGGTTATGCCAGAACAAATTTAAACACAGAATAAAGATTAAAAAAAAAAAAAAAAATCAAATTAGTCTTCCTGCCTAGGGAAGAATAATACAAAAGAACTATGAGGGATTTAGCAGCTATAGCACAAAAAGCTAGGCATGGATCCATTGCTGCCAAAGAGTTCTGGATATTTTAGGATTAATAGCAAAAAATAGCAGAATTTGGTGGGGGAGGGTGAGGAGGATGCCACTTTAAAATTAAGAAAATAAGGTGGTATTCTGACCAAATGGAAGGGGTCTTCTTTTTTACTACATAATTTGTTCATTACAAGAATTCTCAAGCTTTTTCCCTGCACTCCCCAGCATCACTAAGGATAAAATACATACTACTTCTCCCAGTTCTGACATACTTGCTCAACATCCTTTTTTTCCTCTCTCCTTTCCCGCCCCCTATCACAAAAAACCATAGTGGCAATGGAGGATGGCAGCACACAGAGTTGGAGGGGCAAGGGGCGGACACAAACTGTTGCTTCCCCAGCAGGTAGGCATGAAATGCTCCATGCTGAGCCAGCACTCCCCCATTCAAACTCCCCTTCCCAACCACAGGTGACACTCAGCCCATCCCTCCCCTCTCCAAGACCAGCACAAGTCAGTGTCTCACCAGCCCAGCATGCTCCACACAACAGACTAGTGTGGCTTCCTGAATTCTGGCAACTCATCTGGAGGAAGCCACATCTCATTCTCCTTCCCCAGGATTTGCTCTCCAAAACTGAGAGCTGCTAACCCTGTAGAAGCAACTTTTACTGTTACTTTATAGAGGTCTCAGGCATCAGACAAACAGTTTTTTCTAGCAGGAGTTTTGCTCCAACATCCCTATTAGATGAAGCAGTGATGGATCTATGAAGCAAACATAAATTTATTTTATGAAGCCATATTGAAACAGAGCAAGCAAATAAAAAGAAAGCCCTATTCTTCACTAGAACAAAGCAACAGATCACCTAAACTAAATTGAAACATTCGTGCTTAGAAAGGAAAAAACCACATATGCTTTCATGATTGTTTACACTATTTTGGTCAGCAAATTTCTATCTCACAGAAACAGGGTCGCCATTTCAGAGACCTGAAACTCTAATGTCTTTGCCAGGTGAATGCAAGTATTCCATTTCAGAAAATGCAGCAAGTGAACTATGTCTGCGGTGTAAGGACTTTGAAGATTTGTAGAGTTTGCAATTACTCTTCCTGACTTCTTTGCCAAAGCCGTTCTTGCTGAGCCACAACACACACTGCTATGAGGATGATTTGATGAGTACACTTTCCCAAAAGACAAATGTCATCCTAATAAAGATGACATGCCAGTGTTCTGCCTTGCGCAGACACACTGCATGTTTGCAACACTGTAAATCAGTCTGAATTACTCAACGCTGTGCCAAGCAGAGGACACTAAGCTTGAGTAATACAAAGCTCAGCTTCGAAGAAGAGCTTCCCAGACAAGAGAGGAAAAGATCCTGTCTTTGTTTGTGGCTGTCAAGCAGATTGCTCAGTTGACAGGGAAAAAAGCCAGTCAAGGTCCCAAGGTCTCCTAAAACAGAATGGCGTGAAGAATACCTCCAGCTTTGACTTAATAAACTCAAGCAGACAGAATTATGACATTTATTCACTGCACAGCATAGTGATTCATACACATCCCCCCCCCCTAAAAATTACTAATTCCTTTGTTTATATCAGTAAGTGCATTTTCCTCATTTCTTCAGTTATCACCTTTTTTAGAAGCCTCAACAAATAAGGAAAAGAGATGAACAGGAAACAGCTCCACTTGTGTTGTATCAGGAACAGCAGGCAGCCTGACCATACAGCTCTGATTCACATGGACAGGAGCTCCACGAGAGGGTATGTGAGCACAGACGTGGCTGCTCGCACACCAACAAACAGGAAATCCTTGACAGGCAAAGATACACGGTAGTTTTCGTCTCACTAACTCTGTGGGATACACATGACAGCATCTGCTTTCCAGCATCACTGCGACTGACACTGAGCTTCAAGGCCTCAGCTGTCCCCAGCTCTGGCCAAGCTGGAGGGCAGCGAAGGCTGGTGGGAGTCAGGAACACAAGTCAGCCACGAGACCATTCCCCTACTGCGCTTTATTTATGAGAAACAGGGAGGGGGAGGAATAGGCAGCTATTTCTTTGTAAAAACAGTGTAAAAACAGGCAAACGTTCTTTCATTGTAACACTGCCCTGGAAGGCCCTGAAACACAACCAGCTCCCCAAAGCCGTGCGGTCGCGGGCGGAGCTACTGCCCTTGGCCTGGGCAGGAGCCGCGGGGCTCGTACCTGACCGTGCTCCTGCGGCTCCCTCGGGGCGCTGCGGGCGGGGCTGCGGGCACCACCCCCGGGCCCGTGCCGGGCAGGGGTCGCCCCATGCCGGGCAGGGCAGCGGGGCCCCGGCACGGCCCGTCGGCCGCACCCGCCCGGCCCCGCCGCGACCCACACGCACCTGCGGCACCGCTGCGGGGTCCGGGGCGCCGCCACCCGCTGTGCTCGGGCGGCGGCTCCGCCCGCATAGGCCCCGCACAGGCCTCGGCAGCCCCGCCGAGCGGGGCCTGGCAGCTGCGCTCCATGCCCGGGGCTAGGCCGAGCCCCCCGGGGCCAGGCCGGCCGAGCCCCCGGGGCCAGGCAGGCCGAGCCCCTGGGGCCAGGCCGAGCCTGCGGCATCCCGCGGGAGGCACAGAACGCCCGGGGAACTGCGCGCACGGGGCTGCGGCAGAGAGGTGATTCCAGAGGTTTCCCGACCTCTGAGAAAATCCCTTCGCGGGAGCGACTGCTGCTCCCACGCTCCTCTTGTAACTTTGGTTTGGTTTGGTTTGTTTTTTTTAAAACCCCCTTTGTTTACAAACATCCCAAGCCCAAACAGTATTAGTTATCGCAAACTCCATGAGCATGTTTACAGCGAAGTGTTACCAACGCTCACATCGAAACGCCACCAGTGACAGAACTGGAAATCCCCCACGAACAGGAATAGCCCCAGATAAGGTGCTGGGTTTTCACTTGCACTTGAAATTTGCAGCATGATCTTGTAATGTTTTATGTGCCTCAGCCTCTGCTTTTATTCAGAGTTTGAAAACAGGATTGGAACGTGCTTTAAAATTGTTTCCAGATGTTTTATTTTTTTTAAAAAAAGGGGGGGAAAGGGGGAAAAATATTGTAAACACTCCAATAAATCAGCAATAACCTTTGCTGAAACCCAGAAATCTGTTTTTTCCCAGTAAAGTTTGTTCCTGTTACATAAATGCTTTCATGGACAGCTTTTAATTCTCCTGAATAAGGGAAAATCCTCTGTGATTCTGTTAAAATCTGTGATGACTTTTGCAGTGTCATTTCTCCAAGAAGATCCTGCCTGGCACCTCACAAAAGCTTCTGACACAGGTAAAAGTGCCCTTACACAGGGAAGACTGAAGTACTGACTCTTCTGCAGCAGGAGTGCACAAAAGCTAGGTAACCAAGGCTTGGTACAGGTTGGCTGCACATTTAGTAAACCTCAGTACAAACCTTAGTATAGCTGTGTTTATACATATTGTGAGTTTATAGAGTTTTTGGGAACAAGCTGCATCTAAGCACACGAGCCAGTGCACATTATTCCTGCCAAAGACTTGGGTGTTCACCAGATCCATTTCTGATGTAAATCATATCGGGTATTTAAGCAAACCAAGATGTGACTCTATGCAACCACATGCATCAGGACTAGAAAATGTGGGGAGTTAAAAACAGTGTTTAATTTGTTGATGGTACAAAGACACCCCTCTGGTCTGGATCTGCTACGTGCTCCAGCGTGGCTGGTGCAACTTTGACAGCAGCAATTAGTTACAAAGCAAGCCAAAAAGCCTGGATAAACTTTGCATGTAGCACTTCAAACAGATCTTGAATCCTTCCTGATAAAGGGGTAAAATACATGTTTAATTGGTTGTGTGGATCAATAGGGCACTATGCTAGCTACAGTATAGATGGAAATAAATTTGTTGTGCTGGTTTTTCCATTTTGTCCAAATAGATATGGCAGCTCTTTTTAAAAGACACAACTGGAAATTGCTGCCCAAAGTCAATTTCATTTATGTGTACTAATATTTCACCTTCACTTTGAAGTAGTTTATTTTGCTAAAAGTTCTGCTAAGAATTTTCAGTACCTGGAGCTATTTGTCTTTTGAAAGAAATAAATATATATTAGCACCACTATCTTATTTTCATTTTGTCTATGACATTTTGAGCTACTGTCCCCTCATAGGAAGCCCCTGTAAAACTCCTTCATATTTTAAGTTAGACTTTTTAAGTCTGTATGCTTTTAACTTATTCATGGATGGAGGAAAAAGGAAACAGTGTTCTGTTCCATCTGGAGCCTTTCTTCCGAGAGCTTAGCGCGCTCTGGAGCTGAGCAATCTCATTAGGGTTAATTTGATGCAAACTGAAGTGGCTCATTTTCTTGCAGGCTCAGTACCCTAGGTAGTGCATGAATGATTTACTGACAAAGTTAGAGTAGAACATTAAGAATGATAATAAAAGATTAAATCTCACTTCCAGCACAACTTGTAATACTTGAGTGTGTTTGTTAAGCTAAATAATGTTGAATTTGGTAAATAGGTTCATTGAAAGTGAACAATGGAAAACCATTAGGCTGTTTTATGTAAGGTGGTGGTTTAAACTCTATCTAGGACTGCTCAAGGACTGGATATGGTAAAACCTGAACTTGGTGGCCTGAAGATGACACAGTGCATTGAGCTGATACTTCTATGGGAGCAAGATCTTGCTCCTAAGTCACAACTTTCATCTCAGAGTTCACTCGCCTATATTTGAAGCCATGGATCTTTTTTTCCTATGTACATAATTTATCTGATTTTTATCTGACCACTCATTGTGTCATAAAGTCTTTCTGACCTGATTTCTAATGCTTTCCTTCATCCTCACTATTCTGAATATTTTTATGTATTGGCAAATTATCACATCTTATTGTTTCTCTTCCTTTCCAGATTGTTGCTGAACAAAAAAAAGTCAGTATATAAATTACTAAAGAACCCCATTGATTACTTCCTTTCACAACTTCTCTTGCAATCTTTACACCAATTTTTCATCCATACTAGGACTTTCTTTTATACCCTTCTTATTTTGAAATTACAATCCAAATATAATAAATTATGCAGAGGCAGAAAGATCAAAGTTTGCCAAACTGGTCATGCCCACGAACATCCACCTGCTGATATTGTCCATGTTGATTTCTGAAACTCTCAGTTTCTCCAAAAAATCAAGAAACACCAAATATTTTATTTTTCCAGTGAAGTGCTGACACAGTATAGCAAAACCTAGGAGATCACAGAAGTTTCAATTCATCTAAGCCTTTTACACTGAAGAAGTTTTGATTACTCATTGAATCCACAGGAACTTGAGTTTACTGACTTGTGAAGTTTTCATAATTAAAGACTAGTAAATAATTTACTTAAAGCAAGTAAGATGTCATTAACATTCCATACCAGGGTGCCATGTGTAACAGGTACATCTGTATGTAGCACCTCGCTGTTATTGGTGGCCATGGAACCTGACCCTGTGTTGCTCTCTTTCAATAGCTCTTTCAGACTTGATTAAATCCATGAGAAAGGTTGCCATTTTTATTTGACCCAACACAGGTTGCCAAATTAATGTGTAAACAGATCTATTATGTAGTAACTGGGGGTTGATAAGTGAACAAAAACTTCACCAGTTTTGTCCCTTTTAATCACTCTGTAAGTAACTGTGGTTTCAGTGAAACTGAAAATAATTTTGTTGCAGAAATGTTAAGAAATTAAATTGTTCAAAACTTTGTTTCACTCGAGGGTGTCTTTGGTTCAGTTTTCATTTAACAAGTACCATGTGTTAAACTTAAAATGTCTAGGGAGCTATAATGGAGAAAAACATTTGAGATGTTATCTTAAATTCCTTTTTTCTTTTATGTCTTTACTTCTGGTTGAGGTGTTACGTTTAGCGTAGATTTCTGAAATACTCATCAGTGTCCTAGTTGTGGTCAGCTTTCCTGCCTCAGAACTGGAAGATTTAAGTTCCAGAGCAGAGTATCTTTCATTAAATTTAGAAACTAATCTGAATTCAGTATAATACCTATAATACCTTCAACCTTAAATCTTCAACTATTCAAGTATACACAAACAACTGCCTGGACTCTAATGTAAGAGAGCATAGCACAGACAGAGGAAGTACGGGTGATAAACACATCTTCTTCCTTTGCTTTTCTAGTCAATTTTCAAATTGAGTCAAAAATGTAAGAGGTTCATTCAAAACCCGTTTTTCACATTTAATTTTTCTAGATTATTTAATTTTATTTTTAAAAGTAATGGCCAAATGAGTCCAAAAGTTGCTAATGCCTACTGAATCATCAACTCTTCACTGGAAAACTTGCCTAGATACGTTTTGTGCTTAGCAACTGATATTTTATTTAATTTTTATCTCATTACACTTGCAAGAAATCTTGTATTAGGCTTTATAATAAGGATAAAAAAGAGTCTGTTTTGATGTGGAATGTTATAAATTTACCTCATTCACTCTGGTAGAAAACAGTAGGATAATTAAAGCATTATTTTAGCAACTGGAGGTGTGGAGGACAAGGGAAAGCTGATGACAAGGAAAGCTCAGGAAGAAATCTGAAGATCAGGCACCAGAATAGTCACTGTTAATATGATGTGTAGGAGCTTGAAAAAGGAATGGAAGAATATGAGCTGCTTCAGGGATAATAGGAGTAAGAGACAGAGGAAACAGCCAAAATTTCTAGCCAGGGGCAATCAGAGAAGGAGCAGAGCAAAATAATGGAGTTCTCAGTCACAGAAGCAAGGGGTACAAAAATCATTGCAGTGGTAATTAACATTTTTGTTGCTCATGACCTTACCTTTCCAAGTCTTCAAATATTACTATTATTGACATTTTGTAAAAACACAGCAGCCAGGGTATTAATAAAACATTTCTCTTCAGATATACTCTTTCATTACAGTGTAGGTTATGTAAAAATATTTCTATCATTCATTTACCAAAAACATGCAAAACTGAATTCCTTATTTCTCATGGTTATGACTGCTAGCTAATATAGTAATCATTACTGCTAAAATTAAGATTCAAGAGTGGTTTTCTGTTCACAAATATTTTTCATAGACAGGCATAAATTCCTGTTGGCATACATGGACAATTATCAAAATAATATTGTTTAGCAAAGCTAGACTTTTACATATTCATACAAAAAAAAAAACCTCTTCAGATACTCTTAATATAAATATGTGTATATACATCTATATATATAGATATGTAATTTTTATCTATATATGTATTATAAATCCATATTAATATTCTATGTATGTATTAAATGTATATTTATTGTTTATATCTATATATAGATAAAGATATATTTTTAAAATATTATTCCTGGAAGTTAAGAACAGGAGAGTGATTACCAGGACAAATATTTCCCTGTATAATCTAATCACAGCTCAAATGTAAGGACTTCACATATAAGTCACCTCAGCTGCTAATGCTTGTACTTTACCAAGAAAAATAAAGTTACTGCATACATTCCATGGAAACCATTTGGGCAAGGCAATGTTCACTTATGCAAATACTAATAAAATTACAAAGATGTCTTCCAGGAATATAAAGAAGATCCAGCAGAGAGAAGTAAAGCACAGTCAGATAATTTGACACCAAAAGCAGCAGCTATGTGGTTTGGCAAGATAGAAGATGTTCTTTCACCTTTCAGGAACAACACATTGTGGTTTTAGTGACATAAACAGCTCCTTTAATTTTCATATTTTACATAGGAAAGCACACCTATACAGAATGGAGAGCCCTGAAGCTGTACATGCATAATGAATCAATCCTCAAAAGATTTGTTCATATCCCTACAGTTGCAAAATTAAATTATAACCTGCCTCATTAGCACATATTTTGTGGTACATGTCTAAAGTGGTGCTCAACACTTCTGCTACCTGTTTTCTTCTTTTCTTCTATAACTTAGGTTCAGAGACGATCTGAATGTCTAGGACAACTTGAGCAGATGTGATGAAATGATACCCTCTGCTCTTTTCCAGCACCCCTGCACAGGTAACACTAGGCACCACATCAGATTTAGGCTCCTTCAGCCCATTCAGACTTTGCTCTCACAACTTGCATCTACTGAGCCAAATTTAAAGACTTCTACTGAGTTTAGTGATACAGGATCAGGCTTTGCCTCTGCCCAGGTAATATCCACCTGTCGGTTTTGAGATTCGTAGTTCATTGTGCCAAGTAAATTTCATTACCTTCACAAGGAAATAGTAAGTATCCAGTTCTGTGTGAGGACTGGTGTAGGGTTGTACATATTCCCTTCCCCACTATGACTTTACACACTGTTGGTGATACCCCTCTTGCTATGTTTGTATCTGGCAGTTTACAGAGACCACAAATCTGTGCCTGCTAGTTCTCTCTAAATCCAGTTTCTCTGGTGCCCGTGTCTCTCCCCTGATCTTGTCTCTGCTTTGTAAATCACATGTCAAACTCTAAACAAGGCATTAAAGTTTTTATGGTCTAAACCAAGTGAAGACACATGCTGCTAATACCCACAAGCACCCACTTCACTGTGTTTAATTGTGTTGTTAGCATAATCAGTGATATGCCCAAGAGTCTTCTTGAGCTTGGGTTATTTTTTCTCCTTTTTCTGGAGGGGATTTCCAGTTTTCATATTCCTTCCACCTGCAAATGAGTTTCCAGCCCCTTTCTTACAAAACTGAGAGTATCTTTCTGCCAGATCAAACAGCTCTTACAGCTCTGTCTGTTTGTACTGGGTACCTTGTAAGAACGGGGGTGATTTAGCAGAAGAGCCTTGCATTCCAGTAGTCTTCCCCATGACTCACTATCATCTGATAGCACACTTTTCAGCCCAGACTATTTTTGCGAGTCTCTTAAAAGTTTGTAATATGTGTTAGGCAGTGTTACAAATAAAACTGCAAAGCTTAAAAATACAGAGATCAATACTCTAGGTACATGTTGTTAACAATTATTATTTTTGTTGTTTATTGTTATTATTGCAGTCCAGTATATTTTACAGGATCAGGCAGAAAACTCCCATCTTTTGAGGGTTTTCCTACTTTTTCCGTGCTGGAAATGAAGCAACATAGTAACCAGGAGTTAAATCTCAATTGAATGTCAACATGCTGACTTTGCAACTTAAGATACACACGTGCATGGGTTACAGACACCTTTCTGATTAAGAGCATTCATCACAGTGCCTGTATGCAATTTTCTCTGCTGATGAAGCTGATTTCTTTTTCAGAAATCTTCAGCACTGCTCTGCAGATAAGAATATTGCAGAGAAATCTGTGAGTCTAACTCTCCTTGGAATGCTGCCAACCATTTTAAGTCTCAAAATTAACTCAACCCTATTCACAAGATCAATCAATTCTCTCTCAAAGGTATTTTATATGAAGCAGATTTGTGAAAAGCATTTTTAACCGGTGCAATTTCAATGCAGCTATAGTAGCAGTGCATATGCATCATCAGATCATTGCCTGGGAATGAGGTTGTTTGATCCCTTATGCAGCCACAGCCATAAGAAATACATTGTGATCCTATTTATTGCTTTTTACCATTTGCAACTCATTTGATAAGTTTGTTTGCATGAAAGTTCTCCATTTTTCTCTATTGAGTACTTTGTCTCAATCTTCCAGCAATAATGACAAAATAGTTTGTTAATAACATGAATTGACAAGTTTTTTAGTATGACCATTGTGTTCTCACCAATACCTAGCAGAATTGATAATGAAAAGGAACATTCTTAGTCCTGCCAAGTCACAGCTGCATTTTTATGTTCTTGAACAAACAGAAATGAGACAATCATTCCAAACAAAGATTAAAATAATTTAATTCACTGAACAAGCAGAGGCAACATAAGAGTATTCATCAAAGCCATGAGGATAAAGAAGAGAAACAGTGTTTTTGAGTCACATTTCTGTTCTGGTATTATGCTGAAGTTCACTGTTGCTCAGGACATAATCTGAAACTAGAAGCAGGTTGTCACTGTTTGCCTTCTGATACATCTTAGGTTAGTAGCTTTTTTTAGACCTTTTGTCTGTAAAACGGGTAACCTGCATACCCCAATGATGTTTAAAGCTGTCTTTATGTTGTGTAATAGAACACTGCTATGGCTTGGAGCCTGTCCTCACAGTGCCCATCCTTTCTTCTCTTTGTGTTCCTCACTTTAAGCCTGGTTTCTTTCAGGGAGTGAAGAACAGATGTGACCTGTTGTAAAGTCTGGCACTTCCCTAGCTTGTATCCTGCAGTGTTTAAGCACTCTAAGAAATGGGGCAGGCTTTAGAAAACACAGCCTCCCAACTGATTTCATGCATCTAATAATAGCCTCTCAGGCAAGGAACTGTGCATGTGCCTCCTGCAAGCGATCACAGAGTCAAAGTAGACAGAGACATACAAGCTACAAGCTAAGAAAAACAGTTTTACAGGCTGCTGATAGGTTTCTGTTCTTTCCATGCAGGACAAAGACATCCATTCAATATTGGAATGGCCAATTTGATAATAAGGTTGATTTATATTTGATAAGAAGACAGTTTTCTTCCCCATGATTTTGCCATAAAAGGATTTATGCAGTTCTTACTGTTCTCATTGAGGACTGGCCTGAGTCTGCCTTGCATATGATTTTATGGCTTGTTTGCTTTTTTGCATTACTCAGTGGATGTTGGCAATAAGGTTGCACTTTCTGAGTGGTCAAATTTGTTAATATTAATAGCTAATGATACTAAAAGCTGTTGTGTACTGCTGTGATCATATTAGCTTTCCAAGCAAAACTTCCCTGAACAGAAATAGCAGTGTGCTGGTCTGTCCTAGATCAAAACAGCCATCAGGCTTCCATTTAAAAATTCACTGATTCTGCATCTGTATTCTAGTCTGGTTCAAGGCAAAGAACACTGTGTACATTAGCATTTCACAAGTTAGTAATTGTTCTCAAACATTATGAGTTTCCGTAGAGACTGTTGGAATTAGATCTATTGCTTTTCATAGGAGAAAAACCAGTTCTATTCAAAAAACTGCAAGGAAACTAACAGGAAAATACTAAAAAAAGAGACGAGACTATAAAATATTGAGAATATATACCCATTTATCATAACCTCTTTCTTCCAAATATTTACATCTATTTAATTTTTTGTGAAGCACTCATTCAGATATGCTAGAAAAGGATATCATGACATTAACTTGCAAAATGACATGAAAGGTTGCTGCTCCTCTGTTCTTTCACTTGTTAAAACCTTCAGTGACATTGCTAATCATCAGAGAAGCACTGCAGGGCCTTGAGTTTTTATCTTTTTATACAGGTGAGTGAAACATGGATTGTTTGATATCAGTGTATTTATTGGCAATTTGAAGATTTTGTTTTTCCTGACAGGGCTTCTGAACTTGCCTTGATCTATAGAAGTATCACTGAGAGAAAAATACAGGGATGCAAGTCTAAGCCATTTTCATCCTTTCTGAAACAAGAGGTCCAATAGATTTATATTTAAGTTACAGAAAGAGTCCTCAATTATTTAATCTTTCTTTTCTCAATTATTTAATCTAATTTATTAAATCCCTGTCTTCTTCATCAAAATCAACTCCACTTGGATTTAGCAGTGTATTATTGGTCATAGGAAGCCCTTGGAAGTCAAAATACTACATTAGCTCACCCAGTTTGAATTAAAAACATCTTTGTTACATGGAATTGCATATTTTCTTTATTTATGTGTTCAGGTGATTGGCAGTTAGAAAAACTGACAAAGGTTTCTAGAACAAATGAAGAGTATTTTACTTTTGCCTGAGGATATTCACCCAGCAGATACATACCACTTAATTAGTGCAGTTGTTCACTTGAGATGTACCAGTGAGATGGAGAAACAATTAATGAATCAAATTAATGGATCAAATGATGCATTCAGAACAGCAAAATTCTCATACTCTTTTTACAGATTCCAGTTCTGGCACTTGGCTGTTTTGGCTCGTCAGTAACCCTCAATGATATGAAAGCTCGCAGAACATATGGAAAAGGTATCTCTGGGTGTAGGGAGCTATTCTCTTCATCTGAAAGATTTCTAGTAGTGATTTGTGTTATAATTTTAGCCAAGAGAACAGTTAATAGTAGTTTAAGCCTGATCTGATCCTGGTGCTGAATTTCCTATGGTTCTGCTACTTCCTGGCACTGTTCAGACTCTTTCAGTTTATCTTGCAGAACTCAGGCCACAGTTGTATCTTGATACTGACATAGGAGGAAATTGAAACATACCACCATCTTTTTCTTTGCATGAGAAGAGTTCCAGAGGAAAAGCAATATTCCCAAACTGAACTTTGCCAGAATATTTTTTAAATTGAACATTACAATAAAATTCTGTAACATTACACTGAATTTAACATACAAAACATGTATATAGATTCAATAGAAGACATTGTCAATTTGGCAGTGTTTCATCAGACATCTTAGTTATCTGATTGCATTAATGCCACACATCCAAATTCTCCTTGTTCTGGAGTTATATCTCTCCCCATTGGAATCCAAGCCCTGGAGTCAAATAAGAAAATATCCCTTACTCTTTGAACTTGTTGGATCAAAGGAATGAATGACATCTCTGATCTCAGAGAACAGAAAAGCACATACTTTGGTAAGATCTTGCTCACTGCTAAGAAACCATGACTGGAGACACAGCACATGGTTAAAAGAATTACAGCCAGCCCATAAAGTCCAGAGTTCAAACTTCATCTGTAACTGAATTAATGTGATTTCTGGAGCTAATGCTCATTCAGTCCCGCACTGAAGACTGCAGATCCAACTTCTCTGTGTTTGTAACATAGTATTTAAATATCATAAAAGTCATTAAGCTTTTCTCTAGCTAAACTTAATTTAATCAGAGCCTTTCTGAGCCCCCCATAACAATCTGGGGGTTTCTGCTACCCCCAGGGGTTTCCTGATGCATTGACATAATTTCAACTGCTATGAAAAAATATCACCTTCAGTCAAATAAAACAGCATCATTAGCTGGTTCAGCAAACTCCTCAGGCGTTAAGGAGATGCTGTGGAGTCAAGCGCTCCCTGTTAATTGGTTCGTTCAGACTGCCTGGGGAAAAGTGACCCCTGCAGCCTAGCGCATCCCAAAATGCATGCAGTAAATCGGCCCTCATAGGCTCGGGCACGCTGGAGCTGTCAGGAGCTTGGGTGCGGACAGGGAGTTGTAGCCCTGTAATAAAAGATTATATATAGCGCTGTAATAAGGGATTATATATAGCGCTGTAATAAGGGATTATATACAGCCCTGTAATTAATAAGAGATGCCTGCCGTGCCCTGGGGAGCCGCCGCTGGCCGGCTCGGCATTGCCACCTCCCGGCCCAGCCCCGGCACTCCCGCCCGCCGTTCTGCCGGGTTCCTCCCGTTCCCAGGCAGCGCCAGCGTGGGCAGCGCCGCGGGCACTCCGAGCCTCCGAGCTGTGCTGCTGGGCGGGTTTTGCCGCACTCTGGCCATGTAGGAAAGCCTGGTGAGCAGGGAAAGGTGGGGCACAATGGCACTGGGAATCCCTGCGTGTAAACCCCGTGTGACGGTATAAAGGTGCTATCGTGTGTGTGATGTTTGTGGATTCACATAGGACGCTGCAGGTCCTCACTGTATTTTCAAATGCTAAGCTAGGCTGAGAATCCGTTGTTGCACCAGGGACGTCCTCACCTACCGCTTTGTTGGCTGTACATGTTACTGGCTCTCTTTTGGGCAAAGTTCAGTATTTCTTAACTAGCGCCCAGAACAAATGAGCAGCAGCCTCATTTTCCTTGCCCGTGCTTCTCCATTTATCTCACCCTTCTGTATAACCAGTAGTTGGTAGAGACATACAACATTTGTCCATCACAAAAGTAAACCTAAGCCTAAAACATCTGTTCATTTGACAAATGGGTTAGACCTAATTTTCACCACACCCCTTTTCCTAGGATTTCTTATCACCTCTGTGTCAGATATCACCGGTGTAATGGCACCTGAACGCTCTGTGGCCATATCAGTGCAAAGTCTGATGGCTTAACGTACGCTGTTGTGCAAGGCAGCTCTAGTGAAGCTGGGGGGTATTGCATAGATGATAGAGAATGCCTACATATTTTCTTCCACCAGCAGAACTGAGAGGGACACCCATTCAGAAGGGAGCATACAGCTGGGAGCCATATGCATTGTCAGTCTCTGGTGGTTTTTCAGTGAATACTTTGTGTATGACTTCTATCATGCCTTTTGTTGGGAGTTTTTAAAGAAAGTGTACTTAGAGCTTGGTCTTATTTAGAGTCATTCCATTTGAATGTTTCTCAGCTTGCTGTGTATGAAACATTTTAACATCAAATTTAGAAAATGCACCCTCCCCTTACAGTTTCACAGGTGCATTTTCTATTAAAATTTCATTAATACATGAAAACATTAAAGTGCTGAGTGGTTAATAAATATAACAAAACCAGCAGAAAAAAATATATAGTTAGCATTATATATCTTTTATTCTGTGCCTCTGGTGGGATGAATGTGCCCAGCTATACAGCAGTCAAGGAGCCATTTTAATTAGAATTTAAATTAGATTTTGTAGACCTGTGAAGAAGAAGGAGGCAAAACCAAACCAAGAAATACTACCAACTGCAGAGAAATTCGTCATGCACCAGCAGTGTCCTGGTAAAGATGGTCATGTTCTCTAGCATGATGGTACTGGAGAACGAAAGTGTTGCAAGCTCTATCAAGAAAGAGTGCTTTTGGAAGGACTTCAGGCCAGCAGGCGTGAAAAGGGTTTCTACCTTTGAACCTCTCAGGAAAAGATGTAAGACAGGAAAACCTGAGCTATCAGCAGTGTTCTAGATTTCTTGCATCAGTAGCTTTATATGTTGTTTTCCAAATGAAAAACTAATTTGATGAAAATTTTGTAATATCCTGTGTCAAAACTAAGGCTAGGTTTTGGATTCTTTTTTCCTCTGGGCAAATAGTACATGCCAGACTTTGGGACTGGCCAGCTCAGCGCTTTCACCACCTTTCCATTAAAATGAATTTAAGTGTTAAAATAAATTTATGGGTCTGCTATTTCTCAAATAGAGCAGACATCATGGTGCTAATTGATAGGCAAACTTCTCAGATCCTGTTTTTTCCTAGATACAGGTCGTGAACTGAAACTTAGCTAGATTCAAAGCACTGACTGGGTAAAAGCATCAACACCGTGGGTCTCATAGATCATAACATTTACTGCGAGGTCAATAGCTGTAATATGGATGCTGACTTTTGAGCTGTTTTTTCAATTAGTCACCAAAGTGCTGTGAAACTAAGTGTCTGGACTGGTACTGACTAATGTGTGTATCACTGTAATTATCAGTGCATTTTGCCGTATTTTTTATTGCTATAGAATCATCACAGAGACACTCATGCAAGCCAGAAGGCAACATTTTTTCTTCCATAACGGCTAGTGGTATATAACTGCACTATTTTATGTCTGCAGGTATTTTCAGGCTTTTCCCTTTATTAAATGACGAAACTCTTCATTCAGCTGGGGAAAATGACTGGTCTTGACAACTACTCCCAGCGCAGAGAGCGAGGAGCCGCTGTCTCCTTTTTCGCCTGCAACTCTGCTGCTTGTCCAGCAGGAGGAGCTGCAGGAACAAGGAGTCAGTTCCTCTCACACTAAGGAAAAATACCTGGGAGCATTTGTCAGGAGAGTTCCCCTTTGTCTGAGCTACTGGACAACAGGTCAAATACAAGATATTTTCGAGAGATTCATTTATTATAAACCGATTTATTATAAACCTCATTCTTCGTTTTGCAAGGAGTAAAAGGTCTATCAAGTAATCAAGACTGTTTCCAAGCCCCGGTGTTGAGTCCTCATTTATAGCAAATCTTTCAAGTTTCAGCTGTCAGTCATTAGCAACTGAGTACATGACATCTGTGCAAATCCAGGTGGAAGAGGCATAAATATGGTTGAAAAGGATAGTATAGGTTTATATTTTTATTACTTAGTGCAATATTTTTAAACAAATAGAGTAGCGCAACTAAGCAAAGAAAACTGAAATGGCAGCCTAAATAAATTGACTGTGCATGATAATAGATATTTAACTATGGATAAAAGGAAGTTTGGCTATCTATTCAGCATGTAATTTTTCGTGTACCTTTCTTGTATATTGGTCTGTTTCATTACTAAAATGTATGCATCCTGCCGGTGTATCTTCATCTATATCCTTGTTCTTTTCCATGGAAGTTTTTTTCGTATTGTTCATTTGTCGTACCTTAAGACTCTGTCATGACCAGATCCTGCGACATGTTCTTTGCATGGGTTTGATTTCATTCCCATACTTGTGCCAACAAACACTTTTGTACTTGGCAAAATTATACAATGGCAGCAAATAGATCACTTACATGCTCTAAGTTAAGCAAGTGCAAAGCTCTCTGTAGGATTTTGGCCGTATTCATACCAGGTTTATCCAATAACTTCCACCTGGTTAGGTTTTGCTGGCTGGTTTGGTCATTATCTTTGCTCCTCATGTCTCTTTCTCAAACTGTGCAGTGTTACAGTGATCTTTTTCCCTCTCTCATTAGGTGTTTGTTAGACCAAGACATATTATCTTTCGTTTACCAAGTTGGGCCCTGTAATAAACTGGAAAATAACTGACAAAGTCCTAAAAGCATTTGATAGTCATACAAAAGGAATTAATATAAAGATATTTGGCACCCAAACAACCTGGATACTTATACTGGATACCTGCTTTTTGCCATGCTCTCTTTTATAAATGCTCAATGTGCAGCTCTGATAGAGCTTTGCATTCTGGCACAGGGTGTCACACTACATCTTCCTTAATTCGGTGTGCATTCAAACTGTGAGACAGAAGGCCAGGTAGAAAATATCCAAATCTATACTTTACCAAAATTTGGGCTTAGATATGAGTCCAGAACTTCACAGCCTCTGAAGGAGTATTTTTTGGGTGGTTTTCTCAATGCTTCCCCAGAGTTCCAGAGCCATGGTCATGAGTGTTGACATGACAGTTTGCCGAATATCTAACTTTCCAGTCATATTCATATGTTCTTCTGCCTGCTGGTTATATCAGCCTGACAAGCTCCTAGATCCAGATAAAATTGTAGCAGAATCTTACTGAGGTGAAGTTTGTCTTATTTGCCTGTTTCATCACATGGTCAAAGGATGCATTAGCAGCTACTTCACTGGGAATAAATTTATGTTTATTTATGTGTCCTGCCACACACAGAGTTGTCACAGTCAAGAATTGCTTCAGTCAGATTGAGACAGACAAATCCCCTTTCCAAAGAATGAGTGAGGCAAAGCCAGAGCTAGTTCTGGAAGCTTTCCATGACAGACTAGGCAATAATGTCAGATCCTCTCCTTCCTTTAATCAAAAGAGTGAACTTTCAGTACCTGTCACTGTGAACATATTTATCTGTTTAGTTACTTGATGAGGTGGAAACAGGACATGGTCACAAGGGATAACCACAGAGCAGCCAGGCTGGGAGTGGTCCTCACAGAGCTGTGCAAGTCTTGAACTAAAAATGAAGACAATATGAGGCTGGGCTTCCTCTGCCTCAAAAGGCAGGATCACCATGGTTTTGAGGGAGGAGATAATGAAAGGAGGCTGCAGCTGCATATATGCCACTCTGGAGTGGTTCTAGGAATTTCCCCATGTCTGTCTGCCCAAGATCCTGATGAGTTCAAAATATTGTGATACTGTTGTGGATGTTTGTCTTTAAGTAGGAAAATGAAAATCCAGTGTGTTTGGCATCTCTTCTTCCTGAATTCTAATACCTTTCAGGCAAAAATCTTAGGCTGGAAACAGGTGGATCTTGAGGATGTTCATCTGGTGTTGCACCCTGATAACTGCATGCACACACGTACAATCTGGGCATTGAAATGCTGGTGCTTGAAAATACGTAAGGGAGAAAAAAAGTGGAGTTACATTTGATACTATTGTGAAGGAATTGCACTGCTTCTGAAGATTGCTTTATGTCTGCACTTTCTTTAAAGTCAGGGCAACTAGAATTTTTTCCAGTTTCTATACCTGAGTTAATGTGTCTAGGGAAATGCAGGGACTCTGTTGATCCTATTCTAGGTCTAGTTGAGACTCAGGGATGGGTGCCATCATTATCTTCCTCATATTCATCTTTCTGGAGGCCCTTCCTTTGTTTACTGTCTCCTGAAACAAAATTTTCCTGCCACCCTGTTCAGACTACAAAGAAAGTGGTTTTTGTTCCCCTTTCATCACTTGTATTTTTTCAACTATCACCTTATCTCCAGCCTGAAAGGTGGCACGTTCATTTGCATCTTGTTGAAGTTGTGTCTTCATTTGAGTATAGCTCCAGGCTTCCACTTAAAACTTCACTGACATGATACATTTGAGTCTGTTAAGAACAGTGATCCTGTCCCAGTGGTCCTTTAAAATATGTAGATATAAAAAGTCCAGGATTAGTAATCTTTCACCTCTGTAAAATAATTACTTATTAGATTTTTACCAAAAATAAGGATGCTTAATTTTCTCTCTAAGTGTGTCTGCGGCTTACACTAATTTTTACATCACCAGCATTCTAATTATGTAAAATAAATGTGAGTGTAAAGAAAAAGCATATTTTTTCATTACTTAAAAAAAGTAAGTAGATCTAAGTAAGTATAATATGGTGTTTTATTTTGAAAGATATTAGATTAATCCTCAAATGTCAGATAAACTCAGAGTTTGGCGTGATTCTAGCTCAATTTCACAAATTAAAGGCAGTAAAACATAAGTTCATGGACTATAATTTTAAATAATCGTCATTGATGAATAACAGTTTTAAGGAAATAATCCCTCTTTTTATGTTAGATACAGTTAACTGTGTCAAATTTCTGAAGAAATGTTGCATCAAATGTGTATCTGTTGTTAGATTCCCCAAGCTTGTAACAAACTCGGTAGAGATAAACAATTGTTTGTTTGGTTTTAATATAGAGCAAAAGAATATTGAAAATATTCTTCTTTGATACAGATTCTTGTAGCAAATGGGTATCACCATCAGAGTGGAGTCTTATTCTGGCATTTCTTGCTAGAATAAGAAATATTTGTATATTTTAAGGGAGTAGCTCTATATAATAGTCTGTACAAGGGTAGAGTCCCTAGTCCTTCTGCCCCACTCCCCTCTGTCCATGAAAAGGATAAATTACTGCTGTATATTTACTACAGTTTTTCTTTATCTTCATTTACTAAGTGCCCTTTAGCTCCCTGATAGGTAATTAATAATAAATTTGGTCTTGGGGTTATTTATATTTGTAGCTTTACTCTTGGGGAATCTTAACCAGTTTGAACTGTATCTGACCTCATTTTTCAACTTTTTCTTAAGAGCAAAGTTATTAATCTTCAGATGTCTAAAGCTGAGTCACGCATTAATGTTCTCAAAGTAACAACCACAAAAAGTCCCTGCTAGCCTTTTTCTTTCTTTAAATTTTGTTTTGATAGAGACCCTACTAGCTAACCAAGAAAGGTCATTCCATTCTGTGGCCTCAGCTTGTTTTTGCACTTGCACTTTTGCTCTGATGTCATGAGCAGTACAATGCTGGCTTAATCAGAAGCATAGTCGTGTCCTTGAAAGCTATTAAAATCACTTATGCATTCCTTAAATCATGACAGAGGTATGTGCATGCACATATGCACACATCCATGAGGGTAAGGACTTTGCCAGTTTGGTAGGAGTCATTGCAAGTGACTGCTTGTTATTAACTAAAACCTTAAAATACCAGTATAATCACATTGGACTTTCAGGTACATTGTTTTGTCCATCGTTTGTATTGACATGCCTCCTCTTTATTTTTTTGCCACAAACTAGCCACTCCTTTCTAACGTGAAGAGAAAGCAGAGCATTAATTGTTTGAGTGGAACATGGAACAATTACAATGATTCCCAGGGTGCATTTAGTGATCCTGAAAGCTGAGCATCAAAGCATTTCCTTTGTTTCACATTCTTATAAAGCATATCTATAGAGGTACTTGATGAACGTATTTTTTTCCCCCTTTTTCTGTTGCAAGGACTGCTCTGGCTTCCTGCTATTGTCCCTGTTCTCCATTTTTGTCCCCATGCCTAGTGCATGTCTGTGCCATGTCTGTGCCACTGGCTGCTTTGGTTGGCAGGTCACATGTGCTGCGTGTTGCACAACTCCTTGCCCTTCATAAAACCTTTAACTCCACTTTCTCCTCTGATAGCACAGCAGTGTGCCAGCAGCTCCTTATTTTTCATACTTGAACCACCTAGGTTGTGTAAGAGGCACAATATTGGTTGCCTCTGCTTTGGAGAGTTCTTTGTGGTGGCTTTTAATGTAGGAGAGCAGAACCTGTATGTGGCAGAAAACAGGAATGAGAGCTGTTTACCAAAGTAATCATTACTAGTCTGACCAGCTGCACCAGGTCAATGAGTAAAGGACCCATTTCTCTCTGTGCCTGTCACGGCAAAAATACACTGTGTGTATAATTTTGTGCACTGCTGATACCAGTAGCACTGCTAATTTCACCAAAATTCATGTAGCCTGGGTTTTTAACCATGCACCAATTTTGGAGGTCCCCATTAGTGGTGGCATTACTGGGAGAGATTTCTACAGATGTAAATCCTACCCCAAATTCCTCAAAGGTAGAGAGTGCCCACCTCCTAAATATCTTCCTTTCCAGCTCAAGAGAAGGTGGTTAGAAATTACTCAGAATTTGTAAAACTGTAAACTAATTATGACCCCCATCTGCTGAAGAGCAGAGGATTCAGGAAACTGGTGTCAGTGGCCAGAGCCACTTATTGGGAAAAGGGTTGCAAGGAAAAAAAGGGAAAAGAGAATGATCCCTATTTATCTCTTCCAGAACTGACCAAGCAGCGCTATATCCTCTTTAGGGGTCATACACAATCAGGATGGCAGGAGCAAGCTCAGCAGTTTCAGAGTTGAAAGCCTCTTGGGCAAGCAGAGGCATTGCTGGTAGAAGGTGTAATGTTTTTGCTTCCTTCGCCTGCTTCAGTGAATCCATTCTTCACTCCTTGTAATCTTCAAGTATTCCAGATCTTGCTGTTCTGTTATACAGAACTTTATTCCATGACAAGTAAATGAAAGTTGCAGTTTGTGACCTTCTTCTGCCTCTATGCATGCTGAATTTGAAATTACCACTACAGTAAACCCAGGAACATCCATGTTAGCTCATCCATATTATATAATAAATATATCTGCTGGCTCCTGCACATGCAGTGGAATATTAGAAACCTGAAGTGTTTTCCTGTGTTTACCCATGGCTGTTTATGTTTGGGTATGCTTCCTCTACATGTCACTATGGTCTTGCTTTGAAGTCTTGGACTAAAACTTGTACTCCACTGATTTCCAAAGCCTTTGTGTACATAAAAGGGCTGCTAATGATGCCAAGTATCACTAGTAAATGCTGGATTTCACAATGTAGAAGAGATGGGCTGGAACAGGTTTCCAGGTTTCCATTCAAATACATCATTCAGATGTTTCCTTAGGAAGCAGGAGAAGCTTTTAATTTGAAAAAAAACAAGGCAAATCTTTTCCATGAGCTTATACAAGTCGGAGACCAAATGTCTGCACTTCACTTTGCTCTTAGGAATCTGCAGGTTCTGGTGCTTGTGAAGCTGAGGATCTGCACTGTGTAGCTCTCATCACAGTTTTCAACAGATTTTTCTTAATATATGAGCTTCCTTAAATATCCTAATATCAGACAAAAGAGCCATTGTTCAATAATGTCAGAGAATGAGATTGGTATTAGTATTATTAGTATTATACCAGTCTAGTATATGCCTGGATAAGAATTTTATTTCCAGTAAAGTTTTGAAATTCACTTGCAAGGGAGAATTAACTTAAACAGAGAAAGTTGAACCATACATTTTCCTACATACTAACTCAACCCTGTGCAGCTGTAGTGCAACAGAAATTTTGAATTTGACCTATTTTTAATTTGACCTCTTCTTTCTTCATAGATATGCTTAGGTACTCATTCCCACAACCATACAGTCCCATCAGTTTTGCCTACAAACCTGAAATTTTCTATGAGGGCTGGAAATGAGCACCAGAAATTTGAAAAGTGGGAAAAAAAAATGCTGATGTTTGCAGTGCTACTGGAAAAAAAGACCCATGGAACCGCAAGTTGATAATGGTACCTGGGCGGCTGTGAGACCCTGGTGTGTTTTTTGTTGCAAACCTCTTGTTCTGTGGAAGGTGGACAGATGGTGAGAGCTTATCTCTTAGAAGGCAAACATTTGGCTAGCTCTTCTGTAGGAGTTTTTGACTAAATACTTTCATTAAAATGATACTTTTATATCATCTCAGGAGCACAAATACAGAAATTTGAAGTCAAAACAGTACCCAGAAATGCTCGATTGCTTAGTACTTTTACAGCTCATCAGAATCTGGCCAATCCTTGAAAATAGTTAAACCAATCTAAATCAAAATTCAGAAATATTCAGTCAGATTTATACTATGACAAAATGTCACCACACTGGATCACATATCAGTTCTGTAATCAAGGAAAAGCTCTTATGCTACTATTTAATGTCCTGTTATGCCAGATGAGGAAACCAAAAGTGCTTCCACACAACACTCATTTAGCAAAGCTCCCACTAACTGCAGTGACCAGGAGAGTTATCTTGAGGCAAGGAAGGATTCTCATGTCTCTGTGTGCATTTGGCATGTCTTCTACACATTCTGTTTTCTAAAATGGCCTCACCTTCATGTGATCATCGCATGTGGCTTAGTAGGAGCCTTTGTGATGGGCTGTAATATACAACAGGGACAATGCTGAGGTTCTGGGTTATGGTGGGGGTTCCCCCAGAACTCAGCTCCATTTATCTTCTGGATGATGTCCCCTTCTCTGCCAAGACATCTCCCCCGGAAGGGAGCAGTGGCTGAACTGCCAAAGCTGAATGACAGCTGCTACCCAAACTAGAATCAAACCAACAATTTGCAGGAAAAGCATCCTGTTCTGAGCAATCAGATTTCAGAAAGAATTATCTGTGACACCTTCACAATAAGGCATATGCCAATTTTTGGGTAATGAACATTGCATTCTGCCATTCAAGACTTCAGAAGCCTTCCATCTTATGGATAACCTAATTTACTACATATGGTAAGGGAAGGCACAGAATTTATGAGCTTGTGTTTCCTGATGGTGGTAGATTTTAATTTTTCTTTTCTTTTTCCATTAAATTACATTGTTAGCTTTATTTCTCTTCCCAGCTTTTGTATAGGATGTTGCAGGATTTGTTAAAAGTGCTGGATCTGTGAATCCATACTACAGCTGACTTTGAATAGCTCGCTTGTCTGCATTCACAATCTATCTTTCAACAAGCAGCACAAAAGAAAAAATCCAAGTAATGCTGCTAGTTAGAAGTTTCCCCTGTTGTTCATCAAAAATAAGCACATCGTTAGATTAAAGCCAGCTGAAAGTTTTAAGGAGAGTGGATAGAGGCTGCAAAGCCCTGGTTAAAAAGAAAGAATTTTTAGAAAATGGTTTTTAAAAACCATGTAAATATAGTTTTTACGATGTCAGAAAGAATTTAAGAAAGGTGCATTAGGTCTTGTACACCTTGTGTTTTTCTTCCGCTGAAATTTCCCCACATGCTTTACAAATGCTTGCTTTAGCTGATGAATTTAAGACTATTATTCAATATAATTATGTGTTTACAAACACTGGAAGGGAATGTTTCTCTCCAGTGAAAAGGGTTCTTTTACATAGCTGCGTTTCCATTCTCTGATGTGAGTGAGGTAATCTGTACCTAGTCAGTGCTTTGGAGTGTTTAAAAAGTGTGTTCAAAATAAAAAAAAAAAAATCTTCTAGATTTTCTATATATTAGATCCCTTTTATTCCCCTGCAAGATGCCAAGAACCTAAACAAAAGTCTGTCTATCTATGAAGAGAGCTATTAGGCCAAAGAGGGTCTCACTGAGCTTTTGTTCACCTGTTTGGTTTGTCTAAAGCCTTTCATGCGAGTCGTATTTCTGAATTCTGTTGTTCATGTTTTACGGGAATGGATAGCTGGTTGTACTGGGTTTGCGAAATGCCTGCGGATAAAAACCAGGTGATAAAGCCTTTTGTAAAGGAGCTACTTTGAGATTTAGCCCAAGTTTACCGCAATCCTTTGCATTTGGGGCTTGAGGCTCAGTATGTCCTGTGCTGTTCCTGTGGTGCTTGGGAAGGCACAAAGGCTGGGGTTCCCTCTGTCCCACCCTTGCTCCTGGGGATTACCACTTAGTAGCAGTAACTAAACACAGCAGTCTTGCAGAGAAGCCAAACCCTATAAGCACAATTTGCATGTACAGCATAACCCCTGTTATGGCAAAGGAGCACAGCCCTCTTGGTTTCGATTGTCATGTCACCCAAATGAGTTATGTCACTATTATATGATACAACTCATTATGAGGAGGATAAGGTTATTCCCCTGTAACCTGATGGCTGTAAGTTGTTTTGTTTCTGCACAGCACTATTAATTCCAGCTTGATAGACTTGCCTTAAATAGCAGAGAGGGATTTTGAACAGTTTTCTGTTGAATTCAAAGGGTTCAAATTTGAAGGGTGTTCTCCAGCCTCAGCAATACCTTGACAGAGTTCATATTCCTCTAAAGCACTCATATTCAAAGGCAGCTGCTGCTTCTGAGCTGCTCTGCATTGCCATCAAGGTAATACCCCAGTGCTGATACCCACTCTCAAAATCATGGACAGGAAAAGGGAGCTTTTAACTCTGCATCTGTCTCTTCCAGGTCTTCCCAGACAGTTTTGTCCACCTCAGAGCAAGAAGATGGGAGGTCTGTCCTACCATTTCATACAGCCACATGACAGACTTCATGGGATGACACCATGGGAGTTCATGGGGCCAAAAGGCCCCATGTTGTTGTGTGCCTTCCAGAGGGTTTGAAGGGACATTTACACCCTTACTAACAAAAGACCTTCCTTGTCCTGGTGTAAGCAAACAGAGGAAGACACCATTATAATCTCAGGAACTCCTCCTGGCCCTGCTAGACTGATCTCACATACCAGCAGAAGGAGAGAGCTGTGTAGGCACCTTGGTGCCCTGTGTCCACACCAAGTCCTCTTGAGTGAGTCCCTGTGCAGAGCAACCCAGTGGTGGCCACTGCCTCTCTGGACAGCTTCAAGTAAGCAAGTGTGCTCTCAAGGATGCTCTGCTTGCTGTCTCCCTCCAGTCTTCTACAGATCAATTTTTGACCTTGTAACCTTTACACCCTTTCCCCTTTTTGCCCATCTGTTGTCTCCTAGAAACAGTTTTTGTTTGGGGTTTTGTGGGTTTGGTTTTAGATTTGGGGTTTTTTTTCTGTATTGTTTTGAGGGTTTTTGTTAAGGCTTTTCCCTTCTGGGAAGGGCTTGAAAATTTTGTTAGAGCCCAGAGCAGATGAAATGATACGTTGTCCTGGGTGCAGCCAATGGTTACCTGGGAACCTGTGAGCTTGGCTGTGACCCAAAAGGTCTAACCTGCCTGGAGATAAGGTGCTGGGCTCCTGGGGTTGGCAAGAGACCAGAATGTGGTAAAAGCTGATTGCCCAATCAGGCTGAAGGGGTATGAGCTCTGCTTGCTCCAGTAGAGATGGAAGGAAATGTATTGCTCTTTTGAAACTCAATAATTCTGTCAGAAATTGTACATCCCAAGAAAAGTGTGCTTTGTGTTTCCTAGTAATTGGTGAGCAGTGTGGGAAAGAACATAGGAATTTTCATACAGGCAGCTGTTTTGTAGGTTTTCCTGAGGCTGGTAATGGCTAGGATTTGGTCCATGGTTTTGAAACCCCAGGCCAGGACACACAGAAGAAAATGTTAGCAGAAGGTTTGATCCAGAATGACTTCTTTAGTTAACACAAGTGAGGTCAGCTCCTGGTCATGAGATTTCCATAAGCAGAAGATAACCAGCCCAGCTGGGAAGTTTGTACTGGAGATGTCAAGTTCAGCTGGAAGAAGTTTATATCTGCACATTTTCAGTCTGCTGAAGCTCAGGAAGACAATTTCCCATGCAAAGCCTTTGAGACTCAGCCTCAGACTATGCTGCTGGATCTTGATGCTCTTTAGGGTTCCAGCCTGGGGTTGGAAAAATATACCTGCAAATTGTAGGCAGTCATATTTGACTGTGATGGAATTTCACTTCCTGTAGCAGCCACATATACATGAGGAGTATAACTTGTACCAGTGCTGTGTGCTGGAGTTTGACTGGTGCATGTCTTCTGGCAGACCTCACAGTTAAATGTGTCCCTAACTGTCTAAAACAGTACGACAGTGCTTTTAAATATAGGGTGGCATTGTAACAGCTTTACTCAGCAGCTTTCTGCAAATAAAAGCCACTTTATTAAAAAAATTCCAGATCAGCTTACAGCTTAACCCCAGTCATTGACAACCATTTATAACAAACCTTTACTTTTCAGGGAATGGGACTCATGCAAATTATTGAAAGATCAAGCTTGTGGCTGACATACTTTCTAAAGATCTTTAAAATTAGATACCTCTGATATACTTGCAGAGCGAATTCAAATATAATCTTTTAATATAAGTCTTTTAATCCTTCTGCAGGGGCTGCATTGGCAGCATGACCATGTCTTGGTCAGGCTTGGGAGATTTGGGTCCCCTTTATGCTTCCAAGCCCAGGGTGACTGCCCCTGTGCAGAGGGGTGCAAAGCAGAGGTCCCACAGCCATCACTGGTACAGGTGTTCATCTGTCCCTCAGCCACAATGATAGATAAAGAAAAACCTGAAGACTGTTTTCTCCACCTCCCAAAGACATTTTTTTGGCAGGTCTGGTTATTTCATCCAGACATTAAATAGCTTTGTTTTATCTTCTTCCCATCACTGCCAAAAGCTCTAAATACTTGTGTGTCAAAAAAACAGATTTGCTTTAGATCTCAGATAATTAAAATAAAATAGAAATAATTAAAACTTTTTTAAAAAAAGCTTAAAACCTGTGAGCTGAAATAAGCTGAAGATTTATTCAGTTTTAAGAAATGGGTTCTCCAGTTGACAGAAGTTTAGAAATCTTTTTCAGGTACCTACAATCTGTCCATCTCTTAATCTCTTCACCAAGAATTGATGAAGAAATTGGCTTCAAAAAAAATTAGCTTAGAAACCTGTCTGAACTTCATGCTCTTTCTTTTTTCCCAGCACAAGTTCATTCGTAAAAACATTTTGTTCTTTCAATAATGGCCATTTTTGGATCTTTTCTTTGATGGCTTTAGGTTTAGAAGGTTGCTAGTACTACTGTCTACCAGGCATTCCCCTGAAAGACTCTGCAGTGGGTGCATTGCTGGTAAACTGCAGCAGTGTGAGTCCATCCTTTCCTTCTGAAATTTTCAGAAGCAAAATATATTGCTCTCCCCACAGCTTTTCCTTTTGAATCTATGGAAAATTAGAAGTAAATTCACGAATGTAGCTCTTCAATTGCAGACAACAAAAAACCCTTTTGTTGAGAACTTGAACCACATTGATATTGCTATATTTAATCCCTCAAATTACTTTTGCCAACTAATAAGTAATTTAAAGAAATTCTGTGTCAAAACTTAGATACTAGAGTATTACTGTGGCTGCATACTGCAGGTTTATATGCAACAACTAAAATATATTTTTGATCATGCTCTTTAGCATTAGGTCTCATGTAAAATAGGTCTCCTAAACCTTAGGGACATAATCTTCCATTTTGCTTATAAATCAATAATAATGGCATGTTTGACTTTTAATATTCTATGTTCTTCTGTTTCAGAACTAGGACAGAAGATAAATGTACACGTACCTAAAGGAATCCCAGTTCCACCTCAGACTGTCTATTTTTGTAAAAGATTCCATATGCTGACAAAATCCATACTGTGACCTTGCTTCTGCATTTCTCATTTATAAAGTTTCTGGAGACACATTCTGGAGACTCCAAAGACACATTTCTTATTTAGAAAGAACAATTTTATTCAAAGAGCAAATAATGACTCTGAACATTTGCTTATTCCAAAAAAATGTGCTTTTTCACATGGGATCACAGGATCAGTCTGCTCTTCTCTAGCAGCAGCAAAGCAACCTTTCTTGCTGTTAAATTATTACATCTTTTCTCTGCCAAGTTTGCCATCAGAGAGCTGCACAAGGAGTGAAGGGACAGTGACAGATGTGGGGTGTACCACAGCTAAAACGCACTTCTTCCCATGTTAAAAAATGCAAAGCAATGCCCAGGAGCAGTTCTGGTAGTCAGGGACTTCATGGTCCCCTCCACTCCCAGTGCACCCCCAGATGCTGTCACTCCTACTCGCGGCCAGGGGTGCTGCCCCTCTGGCCCGGCAGCACGGTCCGACAGACAGGGGCTGCTCTAAGGAAGCTACAACAGGAGCATTTCCAGAACAACACGGTGGAATGATTCACAGATACACATCTCCACTACATCGTCAACTATCCCAAGTGATGCCCGTGTCTCCTACATTTAGTATGGAATTCTGTGCATTTTCTCCCCCTCCAAACGGGTTAAAAATGGACAGTACAAGACAAATTAAATCATCTCTCTAATTACTTCTGGAAAGCCAAACTCCTCCTCTGACACTTTAAAGCTTTATCTCCAGCTGTGACTTGGCGTACCTCCTCTGTCCTGGTTTGCCTACGCCCTCTTTGGGTATATTCTAACCATTAACTAAAGGTTGCTCCCCAAAACACTCCGGTGCAGCATCCCATGTGGGAGCTGCAGCTCAATAGCCTCCTGTCTCCCCTCCATCTGAGCTTCTGGTCTCTGCCGGGGCTTGCTCCAGCTCTGCTTATCCCGGGGACTCAATACTGTCTGCCGCCTAGTAGCTATGAGTTTCCCGAGAGTACTCCCAGCTGTGGGAATTGTCCCAAAACATCTCTGCTCTTGCGACTGCTTTAGCCAGCATCTCTTTAAAATGCAGGCTCCAGGTGATTGACTTCCAAGTAAGAGGAGCTGAATGGCTTTAGACAGATTAACATTCTAGCAGTAAGTGGCAGTCATTCCAAGGAGCTAAATCAAATTCTCAAGTGCTCATTAGCAACAGGGGAGAAAGGATAAAAAAAAAAAAAAAATAAAAAAAGAAGTAAGGGGAAAAAACTAGTTTGAGAACTTAAAAAAAGAATGAGCACATAATGGAGAGACCTGGTGGAAGCTGTTTTTTCATTAGAGTTTTTCATCGATGGCCATCTCCCTAAAATACCAGGTCATGGGGTGCTGCTGCATGGCATTTCCTTGTAACGCAAGGCAGGAGGTGCAGCTGAGCCAGGGTCACTCCAGGTTCAGGATCAGCGCGGCAGGTCTGGCTGGCAGGGTGCGTGTTAGCCATGCCGAGCTTCGGCGGCAGCGGGGAAACTTCCTCGGCTGCCATTTGCTGTCCAGCCTCGGAAGGACTGCTCTGCACCCTGGAAAGCAAAATCCAAGTCTGCCGTGATGAGTTTACTCGGGTCAGCCGGGGCGCTTCGCGTGCTCGTAACAATTTGTTCGGAGTGTGCTAACAGGACAGAATTGCAGCAATCCTTGTGAGGGGGAGGTAAGCAGGACGCTCATCACTTGGCAATCCGGACCAGAGACGCTGCTCTGCCTCGGGGCTCGCAGGGCCAGGGCCAGTGGCTTCACGCAGGTCCTGGAAGGTGTCAGCACACGGCCGCTGCCAGGCTCCAGCAGCAGCGGTCCCGCGGCAGCCGTCCCCGGCACGGCCATCCTACGCTCCCCCGCCCACCGCCGCTCCTTCCCCTCCTGCCGCTGGCCCCGGCCAGCCTTAGGAGCAGGGGGAACCGTGGGTCCGAATCCTACTAGTGAGTGGAGTAGTTTACATTTATACAAAATATTTACGGCTTTTTCTCAAGCTTGTTTTCTTGGAGTTCTGCAGATCATGCAAACAGATTTTTCAGTTTAGGCAGTTGCACTGCAGAACTTCACCTGTTCTCACTAAAAGCGTATGAAAAGGCGTAAATAAGGAAGATCTGGAATTATTAACAACTCGTCCCATAAAAGTAAAATCAGCTCTACCTGAGTGCAGAGGGAAGTCCCCATTTACCTTTTACATTTCAGAAAAAGCAGAGACAAATCCTGCCCCAGGTTCCCTTTGCTGCTTGACTTACTCAGAGAAATATTTTCACTGCTGTTTCACACAGCACTAATGAGTTTAAAACTCAGTGGGTTCACAGCAGCTGAACGGCGGCAAGAGTACAACCCTGAACTGTACCCAGCTACAGACTCGCCTGCAGGGAAGTAGGAAAACCCAAAAACACTCTGCAGGCTTGAATGCCTGAAGAGAAGTTGTCTAAGGGTTTGGTTTAAATCAGGCACCCACACCTGGCTTTGTACACATCAGATTTCCTGATGCCAGCCCTCCCAGGTTCTGCTTGGCTGCTGGCTCATGCTGCTCCGTTCCCTATACTCTCCACCTGCTCTGCACAGTGTGATTTGCCTAAGTGAGGCTCACCCTTGGCACAGGAGCATGATGGAAAGTGCCTGGGTGTTCTGGCAGCAGACTCAGCATTAAGCCTGGAGACAGTTGAATACATTCCTTTGACCAGCACCCACGTTTTTCAATGCCTTTTAGAAAGCAGCTTTCACTGAAAAAGAGACAGCAGCAAAGAGATCAAGATGTCAGGAAATGCTTTTGCTGACTTGGTGTGAAGAAAATATTTTTCTTATCCAGAGCAGCAGAAGAAGCTGAATAAGTCACTTGACCTTCCTTCCTTTCCTCTTCTTACCCTCTAGGCCTTCTGCCTCTGCAAAGGACATTTCTTCAGCCATTTGCCATCCTGTCTAGCACATTTCTTCATTATTTTTTCCCTTACATAGTCAGCTCC